>NW_027282579.1:0-267736 GCF_046629955.1 Centroberyx affinis | reverse complement strand
TCATTTCATTGTTTGTTAACAGTAAAATAACTATTAACTAAAGTTTAATTAACTATCAATTTACCATTTATTAATGATGGTTATTATAAAGTGTTACCAAAAATACGTCCTATGTCTTTTCCTTGACCTCGTTGGAAAACGTCATGAGGTCAAGGAAAGATGTGAAGGAGAATTCATAAGAGCTTAGGAAAAGACAAGCGCGGTGCTAAGAGAATCCGACTGCACTTACACTAAGCTATGTAATTATGTGACGGTGGATGTTAATGACGTGGGTCTGCTGTGGAGAAACTACAATGTTCCCAAGATGGACTACTAAAAGCGCATCTTAGATACTTCGCCCCAGTTTAACCCTTGCCTTTATTAAAGTCGAGATGAAATGAAAAATGCATTTTTAACCCTTTTAGATCACAGTTTTAGATCCCCGGTCATATTGTGCACCTATTTAACAATATATGCCAAAAAAATTACAAAAAATCAATTTCTTTGTAATCTTATATCAAAATCCAATCATGTTTTCTTCCTGTAAAACAAAATATGCTGTGTGCTTATGTAAGCATGAACCAACCAATTTCAACCAATAATATCATGACATCCACCCATCAATCATTCTTCAACCTGGTGTGTGTGGAGCCAACAGTCCTCTGTAGCTCCGTTTCTCTCTGTAGCTCCGTATCACGCTGAACTCTAAGCCCCGCCCACTGTTTAGCGGTCCAATCAAATGTGAAGGATTTGATTTAAATCCCTCTTGTAACTGTACACCGCTCAAATATTCCGTTTCACTGGGAAATACATCACAGTACAGAAGCTAAAGACGCTCTAACTTCCATTTCAGTGGGACTTTAAGGCAAGGGTTTCAGCATCTGTGACTGAAGTAAAATTAATTAATGATATTCCTAAAGGCTGGCAATACAACAACACTCAGAATGTAGAAATAACTAATGCGAACTGAGCATAGGTTACGCTACAACGTTAACTTCACTTTGATCATTTTACAACAGCAGCGTAACGTTCAGAGTTCGCCTCTGGGTTTAACATATTGTTGAAAGTTCAAAACTTTAAATGTTGCTGCTGCAAGGAATTGTGGCATTATCTCCTTCCCTTTCGTAAAGGATGCTCCAGTGTATCCTATGCTAAAGGAGCCAAAGTAAGGAAGCACTGAAGCACCTTTCCTTAGCATTTAGAGAATTCGAACAGCTCTTATCATGGCTGCCACTTAGATACTTCCGGGTCATTTCACTCAGTTAGGAACCTTCCTAAGCAAAAAAGACAATTCGACCGCAGCCCACGCCTCATTTGCTGACTCTTGTGTTCACGTGAGTGGAAACTGTTGCTGTTTCCCCCGAGTGTCTTGGCGGATCGTATCAGCTCGTGAATCTCGATGTGATCCTCTGCCCTTCAGAACTGACGGTAAATAAATGTGACATTTAGGCTGCAGCGCTCATCAGGGTGGAAATATATCAATAATGTTTAATAATCTGTCAGATAACTTGTACATCATCATCAAGGAGAAAACAGCTGCTGAGACCGAGGAGCTTTGAGCCATGGCATATATTTATCAGTTATTATATCGCAGGTTAATGCAAATAAGATGAAATGAAAAAGCTGCAGAAATGTCATGAAATAACTTGATGAACTTCACTGATTTTTCTTCAAATTAATTTTTTAAAACACACCTCGGGCGCAGGGAAAGGCTGCTGCTGTGTGTCTGCTCTGGGGGGGGGGGGGGGGGGGGGGGAGAGAAAATCACCCCTCTTTTTTTCTCAAGGGGAGGAGGACAAGACCGACACTGAGGCAGAGAATATTAATGTGGCTCCAGGCAACCCGGACTGAATCTCAATGCGGTTCTTCAGGTCTGACTGACCATCACACGTCTCAGTGAAAAGCAAGCAGGAGGCTTGATGGAAATATATTCATGTTTTTCCTCTGGAATGTATGTGGTTACTGCAGTGCGTTTTCTTGTTTTGAATAGAGAATAAAGCCCGGCTCTGCTCTGTCACAGCTCTATTATGGTGTTTGTATCTGTAAATATTTCTGTATTGTGTTGCTTTCTGTTACGTGATGACTGACACACAAAGGTGGAATATAATACTAAATAGAGGAAGGTTGTGTCTTGTGTGTTGGCAAGTAAAAAGACAAATGACAGTTGTTTATTGGTCCAGGGATTGGTTGTCGGGTTGCAGACTGGTCAGTTGGGGTTTGAAGTGTTATTCAGCTCAGTTCACATGGGACTGCTGCACACTTAAACCTGCAAGAAGCAATATCAGACCTTATAACCAATGCTGAAACTAATGTGTGCTATGTGGAGATTTCATTGAGACATAATGACATAAACCAATATCCACACCGCAGCAGCTGTGTTGCTGTTTTCACCTCTTCACCTCTCTTACCTTCAGTGGGAGGAAAATCAAGTCAAGTTCATTTATATAGCCCTTTGTCACAAGCATGTCTCAGAGGACTTTACAGAAAATGTGTCTAGCTAGGTCTAACTAAACACAATCAACGGTGAACAAAATTATGTAGTAAAATCTGTCAAAGCGAGTCTAGTAACTGGTGACACTTCTCCAAGGGACGTTTAGCTGTTAGCATTTATGCAAGGTGCTTTAAAATGTTTGTCCTTCGTAGGCCTCCATAGCGCAGTGGCTTTGCTGTGCTTTATTTACAAATGTGTTGTAAATAAAATTTTGCTCATTGCAGCTTGAAGAAGCTTTGTTCTTTCATCTGGAAAATAAATAAAGGGCATTTTAATCATTTTGAATATGTTTTATTGCCAAAGACACACCATGACTAACTACAATATACAGTATATATTCTTTGTCTTTTTGCATTTTGCAGCAATTCCGCCTGCTGGGTCTAATGTAGGGTTAGACTGATATATCAATTTGCCAGTACATTGACAGTATATTGACAGTATATACTATATCTGGCAGTCAGTGTTTCCCACTGCTGATACGATGGAGGTGAGGGTGTAAGCAGCTTAAGAGGTGTCAGTCTGTAAAACCTGCAGTGAAACCTGCCTCACTCTAACACACCTAAAAGAGTTCCTTCAGTCTGGGTGTCAAAGCTTTAGTGTCCCATGACAGTCTGTGTGCTGCTTCAGAGGCTTTGCTTCTTCTGCCAAGAATAAAATTCTGGGGGAAACACTGAGTCCATGCTATTTTTGGATTTTGTTTGCAAGAAAACTGTCAAAGTTTAAATATACAGAATATCGACACAAAGTATCAGCAGGTTCAATCCAAAAATATTGGCATCGGTATCAGCCTCAAAAACCCACATCAGTCAAACCCTAGTCTGATGTTTTACATTGTTGTTTTTTTTTGTTTTTTTTTAAATAAGCTGATGTTTTGCAAATAAATGTACTTGAGTTTAAAGGGTATTTATTGAATGAATTAGTCATCACAATGCTGGACCCCGATTGTCTGACAGCAGCAACTAATTCAAATAAGGTAAAACTGCTATGTGGAGGCGTTCAAATGATGCAAACTTTCCTGATAGGAAGTATTTCAGAAACTGCCAAGCCAATCAAGACTAAGTTCAGTTGTGATGCGTCGACCGGGGTGAGTCCCAAAGTGCCTGAAGAAAAGGAAAATACAATAACATCGATCAAATTTCATGAAACATCTTTGATCGTTAATGTATAGGCAGAGGAACATTTGAGGGCCCCTTTAAATGAGAGTCCGCTCAGTCTGTTTATGTCTCTACACAACACAGCAATTAAAAAGGTCTTCGAAAGCAACAAGATCGGCGCTGAGACCAAAATGTAGGTGGAGCCTCGGGGCGAAGAGCGTGGGCGACTGCACTTCTACGTCGATTTATCCAGCAACTATCTGCCTTGACTAACATCGCTCCTGGGCAGCAGCAGTACTACCACACACCCGGTTAACATCTGGGCCGTAAGCCATGTATTCACACCAACACACACACGTCTCCTGGGCTGTAAATCATGTATTCACACCAACACACACACGTCTCCCGAGTCGGGGTCAGATCAACACGGAGCACAAAACTAATAGGTTCCCCAGTCATTATAATGCAGAAAAGTTTGAATGGATTGATGCCAAGATTTTTTTTCCCCCCTAGTATCTCATTTCACTTTTATGTATACTTTAAGAATACAGTTTTACCACAGTCTTCATTGTGGCGGTGCTGTGTGCTGATGTGTCTCCATGGTGATGAGGCTTCAGTGCATTACCACTCAGCTTCAGTAAACCTGTGCTGCTCTCTGGTGGTTATACAGCGCAAGTACAGACTATTATTATTTCATTGACCATCTGTTTTGATTATTACGTTTTTATTTTTTTTTTTTTTATTTTAAGATACAATCAGCAATTTAATTGTCCATCTAAATATTGGGTATATTCACATAGGTCACTGTACATTGAACCTGACTAGTAGAGCTTAGATAGAAAATGGAACTTTAATACAGTATATGTCTTTTACAAAATTCATGTTTAGATATCACATATACTCAGTCTTTGTACTGAAAGGCCAGTCACTAAATATCAAAATGAAAGAATGATCAGTCCAATAAATCACTCTGTAAACAAAGAAAGTGGTGGACCTACTTTGTCTCCACAGGTGCCACAGTGCAGTCACTGGTGGTTGCTTTCAAGTTTTTGCTGGGCTATTTAAACTTGAAAGCCTATTCTTATATGATGGACAGGATATTTGAATTACAATAATGAATACACAGTGGAGAGACATGAGATTAACTCATAGCATTTAGTGGCAGCAATCCCTTTAATTATGTGTCTCCCTTCACGATTTAGAGCACTAAATAGTCTAATAATGACTGTGCTTAACCACTGATCTCTGGTTTCTCACAAGGATCACATGATATTTCATAAAAAGTTTCATAAATGAAGACATGCAATGGGAAGTGGCCTATATAGCATTTAAATAAGTAAAAGTAAGGGTGCTGTAAAGTAAGGTAACTAATGAGAGAAATGAAATGAGAGAAACTCACTGATGAAGCTCAACTGTATTACAGTATTCTCTCAGTTTACTACATTGTGCGCTACATGGTCGGGTCCGGGGGGAAAGCCTTCAAATCAGAACGCCATTTCATTGGCCAACGACAAAATGACTGAATCTGATTGGTCAAGCCGCGTTCCTCTCCATTAGCATTCCGACCAGAAACAGGCGCACCCCTTCAAAGCGTGTAAAGGTTTATGATCATTTGTATAGGTTCGTACTGTTAGCCCTGTATGAGACAGTACGATAGCATTGCAGGTTGCTAAACAGTGTCGTTTGAGGCCAGGCTGATGCTCTTCTGTTATTAGTGCTTGCTGTTTTCGGAAGGTAAGATCTTGCATACTAATGGCGAGGATGTGCTAGCCAGCCCGCTAGCATGATAACCATAGCTACGGTAACTTCAACTGCTGCTGTTAGCTAGCTACAGGCAGCCAAAAAAATGATATTGAACCAGACGAGTGCCTGTCTTCGTTTCTTACGGTGCCTAGCTAGACCCTTCACCCGGTCAGTTACTCTGTTTTTATGTGTTTTATGGTAAATGAAGTCAGCTATTGTAGCTGATGGAGCTCACGTCAATATTATGCGCAGGTTCACTGAACAATGGGCAGCTATTGCCAGAGACTGGTGACTGTTTATATGTTAAACTATATCACTAGCAATAGCTATAAAACATGACATGGCTCTGTGTTATTAAATAACAAACATTTGCTATTGGCATTTGATTACACCTGTGGTTTGAAAGCATCATGCCAGTGATTCTCAACCTTTTTCATATCAAGGACCTGTAATTTAGTCCACATTAGAACCATGGACCCCCATTTGATGAGATTTTGTCTCTCGGACCCAAATCTAAGAATATTTTTTATTGTCAGATATGATTTTGTCCAGAATTCCATGACTATCTGTATTGTAGGCAGAGAGATAACAGAGAAACTGATCAAAACAGTCATTCTTCTACATTCTCTAATTGTGTTAACTTCTTGTAAATGAAATAGTGCTGAAGTTTAACAATTCATCAGTTTGCTGGGGACCCCCTGGAACCCCCTCAAGGACCACTGGTGGTCCCCGGACCCCACGTTGTGAACCACTGCCTTAAGCCATCGTTGTGTGTGAGATAGTCGTGTCTATTCAAAACGGAATATTATGAATAACGAGGCATTATCTGGGCCCATTTAGTCAAATTCCAGGTTATGTTTCTGTAGTGTGGAATGCAAGAGGATATCAGTACTAAATTTCACTGTTCTGTCATATCTGCAGCCATGTCTTTCCATCAGGGTCGCGGGGGCTCCAGAGGAGGAATGCCCCCCGGCCAGCACGGGTCTCCTCAAAACTACCGACCCGCCAACCTGCGACCGCCCCCTCCCCAGCCTCCTGTGCCCCCGTACCACTACGACCCTCAGACCCCTCCCGGCTCCTGCTACCATGGAAACAGTGGCTACATGCCTCCGCACTCCGACTTTATGCCTTACCCTCCTCCGGCGCCTTCCCAGACTCCCAGTTCTCTTAACCAGTGCCCGGTGCGCCCGCCTTTCCCCAAGCCTCCCGTGCGCCAGGGCTTTCCTGAACCTCCGCCCAACTTTCCTCCTCCTCCGCTCCCCAGCTCCTCGGGCGGCCCCGCGGCAGGGTCGCAGGCGTCCGCTCAGAATGCCTACCACCCCTACATGATGCCCCCTGTGCCGCCGCCACCGCTACCACACCCGCCCATGCCTCCATCCATGACCTCCCAGTCTATGAGCTACCACCCCCCTTACTCGATGAACTACCCCCACCCTCCCCACCCTCCTTTCCCTCCTCCCACCTTCAGCCCAGGCTACACCCAGAGCCCCGCCTCGTTCAAACCCGACCACGGCTTCAGGCACGGGGGGCAGTACAAGTACGAGAAGCCCTTGGACAACAGGCGGTCTCCAGAGAGAGGGCATCGCCACGACGACCACAGGCAGAAGAGCTACGGCTACGGCGGCCACGGTGACAGGCACAAAATGGAGTTTTCTGGAGAGAGGAAGGACCGGGGCCGGAGTCCGGACAGGCGCGGCAGGCCGGAGGCGGGGCGGTACCGGTCTGAGTACGACAGAGGCCGGACTCCACCCAGACACAGGAGCAGGGATCGCAGCAGGTACGATAAGATAAGAGTGTGTATGCATGTTCTGAAAGACGGTGACTGTCTGGAATGATATGGATTTGTGTGAAATGTAGATTAATTTCAGAACCATGTGTGTTCACAGGGAGAGGCATCGTCACAGAGAAAGTCGGAGATCCCAGTCTCCTGACAGGCACAGGAAGAGGCCTCGAAGGTACTTTTATATTCCCATCAAGTGTCTTATAATCACTGCCAAATAGGGCTGCAACTAACAATTATTTTCATCGTTGATTAATCTGTCGATTATTTTCTCGATTAGTCGATTAGTTGTTTGGTCTATAAAATGTCAGAAAATGGTGAAAAATGTGGATCAGTGTTTCCCAAAGCCCAAGATGACGTCCTCAAATGTCTTGTTTTGTCCACAACCCAAAGATATTCAGTTTACTGTCATAGAGGAGTAAAGAAACCAGAAAATATTCACATTTAAGAAGCTGGAATCAGAGAATTTTGACTTATTTTTCTTAAACAATTACTCAAACTGATTAATCGATTATCAAAATATTTGGCGATTAATTGAATAGTTGACAACTAATCGATTAATCGATTAATCATTGCAGCTCTACTGCCAAACACTAATCCCCGCTTTATTTATTAGTTACTGCACAGGCCCTCCCCCTCCAGACAAAATCATTTTAGTTGCAGCACAGTTGTCCATATACCATAATGTAAATATCCAAATATGAGCCATTTTTAAACTGCAACATCTACTGGAACTAGGAGCAAACCTGGGTCTCAGAACCAAAAACTGCCTCCTTCCTCTTCTACAAAAATAAACTCTACAGGAAACACTGATTTGCTGTATTTGAAGGTGTACTTTTAGTAATAATAAGTAATATAGTGTACTTGCACTACTTGTGTGCTATGACTAGTTGTGCTTCGTTGATCACTTCACGTCTGTTATTTGTGCCTTGCAGTCGGTCGACGAGCAGAGAGCGGAAACGCGGCCGCTGGGAAGAGGAGAGGGAGCGGAGGTCAGAGGGCTCCGGGATGAGCAGGGAGCGCAGCTACACCTCGCTCAGGAGCAGAGACTCTGAGGAGCCGTTCACCGACCGAGACCGAGACCGAGACCGAGAGAGGGAGAGGGAGAGGGAAAGAGAGAGAGACAGGGATAAGGAGAGAGAGAAGGAGAAAGGGGATGATGAGAAAGAGGAGGAGGAGCTGCTGAAACCGGCCTGGATCCGCTGTACCCACGCTGAGAACTACTACTCCAATGACCCCATGGACCAAGTGGTACTGTTGGCCATTTTTCATCATCTCAATGCTAAATTCAGTTGCTAGTTTGTCTGTTTTTGTACTGCTTAAAGACCCCATGAAACGGCATCTTTACTTCCTTGATTCCTTGACGTGTTTCCTCATTCAAAAGTCTAAACCAATGGAATATCAGTCTGGGAGAGAAAAGCTATTACATTTGATGGGAGGGGCGGGATTGTTAAAAAATCTGATGGTTTTATTGTTTGGAATTTATATTTATGCCTACTAGTGCAGCATGATGTCATCATTAAAGATACTGTGTTTTCCAGGAAGTAAAAGTAATAGGAGTTAATTTCATGGGGACTTTAAGTTCGCCCACTGCAGTAAAGACACTGGTCACTGTACCCTTTCGCTACAGTTTTATAAAAAGTAAGTAAATATAGAGTAAACCTCAGGCTTACTCCTGTAAACCATGCACCACTACAGTACAGTACACATCAATGAAGAGCAGCCTGACAATGCCACTGTTGGTGTGCAGACAAACTAGTTTGCAGTGTAATCCAAACAAAAAAAAAAGATGACTGTGGCACTCTAATAATATCTGCCATTCTTCTATTTAACATTTCAAATTTGAAAAAGACTTGAAATGTTTCGGCCACATGTCCTTGTCAGGCACTGTCATGTGTTGTGTTGGAGCTGAATGGAAGCTGTGTTTACTCCAGGGAGACTCTACGGTTGTGGGGACCAGTAAACTGCGGGACCTGTACGAGCGCTTCGAGGAAGAGCTGGTGAAGAGACAGGAGCGAGCCAAGGAGGCTAGACCCAAATGGGAACCGCCCAAGACCAAACTAGATGAGGATCCAGGTTGGTAGTGCTGAAAAAGTAGCTGTCTATATGCATGTATCCAGAGGTGGAAAGTAACTAAGTACATTTACTCAAATACTGTACTTAAGTACAATTTTGAGGTACTTGTACTTTACCTGAGTATTTCCATTTTATGCTACTTTATACTTCTACTCCACTACATTTCAGAGGGAAATATTGTACTTTTTACTCCACTACCTTTATTTGATAACTTAAGTTACTAGTTACTTTGCAGATTCAGATTATTAATACAAAATATAATCAACTAATAAATTGTGATATATTATTATAGATTACTGTAAACTACCCAGCAGTATATAAAGTAGTGGAAATCAGTCCCAACTTTTCCAGCTACAACATTAAAGTGATGCTTACACATTAATGCATCAATAATTATAATTCAATAATATAATATATACTGTATTATTCTGAAATGGGCCATTCTGCGTAATGAGTACTTTTACTTTTGTTGCTTTAAGTACATTTTGATGCTAATACTTTTGTACTTTTACTTAAGTAACATTTTGAATGCAGGACTTTTACTTGTAACAGAGTATTTTTATACTGTGGTATTTCTACTTTTACTTAAGTAAAAGATCTAAGTACTTCTTCCACCACTGCATGTATCAGAGTTTTAGTCTCCACAAGTGCTAACCATAGATCACTGGCATAGTGGCAACATTGAAATATTGAATTTAATTTAGAATGTAGTTGAAAGTGGTGAAGATGTTGATATAAGATGATGTCAAAAGTACAGTCAAATAGTTTTGTTGCTCAAACATCAAGACAAATGAATGCAAAAAGTAGTTAGGATTACGTTGTAAAACAATTGTGAATATTATATTAGTTGTAATCATGCAGCCCTTATAGTGGGTGGGGCATGCTGGCTTAGTGTTTAGAGAGACTGTCCAGCATCTGATTGGTTGCGTGTTTCATGCCTGCAGCAGCCAGTGAGTGATTCCATAATTGAACCTACCTGCTCACTTGTAAGTCTGTAAGTCTCTCTGGATAAGAACATCGGCTAAATAACTAAAATGCAAATGTTTAATACATCTGTTGGCAATGTATTGTCATTGCTATGCTAAAAACCTTGCCGGCTCCACATATCAGTAGTGCATTAAGCCGAGGCAGAGATTAAGTTCAGTGCTCGACTGTTTACGATATTATCTGCGGGGCTGCCAACTTTCTTGTCTCTTTCAGCGCAGCACTAATATAAATCATGCTCAGGGAGATCTAATTTGATAAATGTGTTGCTGAGGGCACTGACTTCACAATCATGTACTTATGTTAAAATGCGAATATGAATTTAAGTCTTTATTTAGCTCACAGTCAACAGTTATTCAATTGGCTTGGATAATTGTTATTCTCATTGTGGTGTGAGATTTCTCTGCCAGGAGGGAGAGTGACAAGTGTGACAGAAATGATGAGTGTGTGTGACTGTCAGCATTGGAAACCCTGCTGCTCCTTCATTCCCATAGATACTGTATATTTAAGTCTAGAGTTTATGTCAGCTAGCAAAACAGAATTTGCAATATACTTAAATATTTGAAGAGTGAATATATCCTCTCACACACTGAAAAGCTCACTCACTCCAAGGTATTTGTTGTTACTCTGAAGAAACATGAAGGAAATAAAAATAAAAGGAACAGGCCTGAAGCTTTCCAGTGTCTGGTAGAGAGACTTTCAATATTGTATGGATAACCTTCCTAGTAACGCTTTACTTTACAGTGGCCTTATTCCAGTGTATTAACCTACTGAAAAACACAATATTACTGTGTAGGTACTTGATGAAAACCTCCCTAATACATAATGTACTTGTAACGCTGTAACAACACAATGTAACTTCAAAGTGTATATGTACACTACCAGTCAAAAGTTTGGACACACCTGATTTTCATTCTCTTAAAGCCATTTTGATTTAAAGGCTTCTGCTTAAATTAGTTTCTTCGACAAATATAAATAGTGAAGTTGATGCCTGTGTATGAATTTCTTTCCAAAGCCTTTGCCTTTCCATCAAGGCAAAGGGCGGCTACTTTAAAGAATCTAAAATATAAGATAGTTTTGATTTGTTTAACACTTTTTTGTTCACTGCATAATTCCATTTGTGTTGTTTCATAGTTTTGATGTCTTTACTGTTATTCTAAAATGTGGAAAATAGTAAAAATAAAGAAAAATGTGTCCAAACTTTTGACTGGTAGTGTATAAAGTAATCAATGAGTTAATACAGTGTGTAGCCATAATATTTAAGTTAACCTTTCTTGAACGCTCTAATGATTTAAGACGTCTGTGCTGTTGGTGGAATGGCGGTTCCAGACGACAGCAGTAGCGAGTCGGACTGCGAGTCGGACGGCGAAGGAAGCTCCTGCTCCAGCAGCTCCGACTCCGAGGTCTTCGACGTCATCGCCGAGATCAAGCGGAAGAAAGCCCACCCAGACCGCCTGCATGAGGAGCTGTGGTACAACGACCCAGGACAGGTGGGTCACCCTTATCAAGTTAAAGTTCATTTATTTATACGGCCCTTTATCACAGCCATTTCTCAAACGACTTTACAGAGAATGGGCCTAATTAGATTTAACTGATCAACAATCAATTGTAGAACAGAATGATGAAAGACCAACACTCAGGTGCATCGTAATGGTTAAGAATCCATTAGTACTTTGTGTCGAAAGACATCGTATGATATCCTGTATTAGGGATGGGCCATAAAATACAAATATTCAAATCTTAGTTTGCAGGGATCAATGTCGTATTTTTTTTAAACTGACTTCTTAAAAAACGTTGAGATACGACATTAAAATATTTTTTTTACATAATGGAACTACACTGAAAGTACAAAATATTTGAGACATTTGGGAGTTGCAGC
The DNA here is from genome assembly GCF_046629955.1 of Centroberyx affinis. NCBI lineage: Eukaryota > Metazoa > Chordata > Actinopteri > Beryciformes > Berycidae > Centroberyx > Centroberyx affinis. Next base: position 255,710 of record NW_027282579.1, on the reverse strand, counting down.
CCCTTTTGCACAATCCACATCTCAGTTGTCTCAAATCTTAAACATCCTTCTCTCGCTTATCTGCTTCTTTTTATCTACATCTCCTTTGTGATTGGTGTAGATTTAATAAGGGAAATCAATAATAATAATAATAATAATAATGATAACCTTTATTTGTATAGCACCTTTCATACACAACATGCAGCTCAAAGTGCTTTATATCAATAGAAGGCAGATAAAAGACAGATAAAAAGATACAATTCATATAAAAGAACAAGCAAAATGCATTGCATTAAAAGAATCAAATCAAGTAAACTAGAAAGATAAAAGAACACAACAAATACTCCCACTTTTAGATGCACATTGTGAGTGAACCCATATGTTTTTCTTTAATTTTCCTTTCCCTTGTCCTTCCTGATTCTACTCTTGATCTGATATTTACGTCAGATCTCACTGCCTAAGGCAGACGAGAATCATAGATTCTCCTCTTGGTCAAAAACCTCCACAGACCATCCACAGATGGATGAGAATCATACAGGGTAAAGCTCTGTCCCCCCACATATAGTGTTCACTCATGCAAGTAAGCATTACCCGGACAAGACCAATGAAAATTTGTACTTGCCCGTGTCAGCTCTGTTGGGATCCTGAACAGAAACAGTTAAAATGAAGGCTATTTAAAAGCTAAGCTGAAAAGATAAGCTTTTAGCAGTTGTTTGAAAATGCTTACAGAGCCCGCCTCTCTAATATTCTTTGGGAGGATGTTCCACAGTTTAGGAGCATAGTTAAAAAAGGTGTAATGGCTTTTATCTGCATTCACCTCATCAGTACTACTTCATGATATTAATATCATATTTTAGTGTAAGTATGCAGTGCTCAAGCAGAGGAAGAGCTGTGGCGTAGACCGGCCACTAGAGGGCTTCTGGTGTCATGTATTAAAAACCCTCCATGCTCTCTCGCTCCGGTAGCTGCTTTCGGCAGCAATTATGTTATTATTATCAAAGCTACTTTGTTCAAGTGGCAGCCTGAATGCATACAGTGACTGAATGCTGAATGTATGTAGAGGCATGTGTGTCTGCATGTGCTCCACTGTCCCCTTGAACTGAATGTACATGTAAGTGTGCTGTATATAACATTATGTATATACTGTAGATGTGTCCCTGCACCAATGTCACCAAGGTAAAGTCCTCCTACATTTATTATTACATTTATTATTTATTATTAAAAAGTATGAAAAGCTAAAGGAAAAAACCTTGAAAACACTGTTATAAAACAGCTATTTGCAATGTTCCTTTGGTGATTCACTTTTCTTATTCCTGCATATAAATGGCCAAAAATAGACAGTGTGACGTCACATTGAGACGTCACACATTTGCAGTGCAGCCACAGTGCATTTTGATAGCAGAGAATAAATGGTAAATGTCAGGTTTTGGTATCAGCTCCTCAGAATCAAAGAGCAAGGGCTTTGTTCATTTGGCAACAACATGCAACAATCACACAGGGAGAAATCCATTATAGACGAGGCAGAGAGACCAATTTGTCCACTGACAGTACCCTCAATAGACCATAATGCAATGCAGCTGTAAGACGTGTTCTGAGTAAAGCTGCAGTGATCATAGACAGGTGTAACCCACAGCTGAAGGATCACACTCTCCGGCTATATATCTGCCCATACACTCACTCATCTTTGATTGAAAGCAGCTAGTTCAGGCCTGTTCTCTGGGGGTTTCTGAAAGTCATTCTGGGAAATGTAGGAAATCACTAACTGAAGCAGATTGAGGGACAGTCGGTACACCAAAAAAGTCAATTGCAACTCTTCATCACAGAGAATAACTCCCAGAATGCATTGAACATCACAAACGGATGATATCTAAAAGTATCTGAGAATGGATTTTTCTTTTGAAATGTTTGGCAGTTGCATAAACAAATATTGGAACAAATATGGAAGAACTGTTGTTCAGTCCCGATACACACATATCTCTACACATTTTATGTAGTTATAGGCTGTCTATCTTTTCACGTTGTGTGATATACAGTATGTTATTGTGAAGAGTATAGAGCATATAGAGTTCTATCACCTAGTTCAGTGATTCTCAACCTTACCAATCAAGGACCCCTAATTTAGTCCACATTAGGGCCACAGACCTCTATTTAGATAGATAGATAGATAGATAGATACTATACATGATACATGATGATGATACATGATATACGATAGTACTTTATTTATCCCCAAAGAAAAATTACAGCGTTGCAGCAGCAATTCACATAAATGATGAAAAACACACACAATGAGGTAGGTAAAAGTCAGAACACAGAATTACAAAATATATATATATATATACACAAAAACTACACTGCAACTACTATAAACTATACAACTACAACTACTATATACTATACAACTACTATACTACACTACACTACAACTACTATACTAGATAAAAAATAAATAGAATAGAATAAAGTAGAATTTTTAACTGTATTTGATGAGATTTTGTCTCTCGGACCCAAATATGACATTTGATAGATATTTTCAATGTTAGATATGATTTTGTCCAGAATCCCATGACTGGTGTTCACTTCTTGTAAATTAAATAATGGTGAAGTTTAACAATTCATCAATTTGCTGGGGACCCCCTGGAACCCCCTGAAGGACCCCTGGTTGGGGCCCAGACCCCACGTTGAGAACCACTGACCTTGTTGACATTTGTATTGTCTAGCCACTATCAGCATACATCCTATTGTTATACTGACCAAAGTTTGCAAATCCAGTCAAGAAATTAAGGTCTGGGAAGAGCTTTTTGAGATGTAAAATGTTTAGGAGCTGTGTATTGAACTTGGCAAGTAAAGCAATTGTGTCTGATTTACGTATTTTCCGTTTGTCCAGATGAATGATGGTCCCTTGTGTAAGTGCAGTGCCAAGGCCAGACGTACAGGGATCCGCCACAGCATCTACCCGGGGGAGGAGGTATGATCTGCCATGAATAAATCACCCTTTCATAACCTTGAAGTCCTGCCACACTGGGGGCAAGGACATTATTCCACTCAGCCTATATGTATTCTGTATACGCTCCGTGGCAGCACCTGGCTTTACAATTGCCTTATTCCACTGTGTTAAAGAGGCAATAAGCAAGATCTTTACTGTCCCACAGCGCAAAATTACCACAATACATCTGCAGGGGTTTGATAGGGCTGTTGATCAATACCAATGACTCAACAATTACTTTGCCAACTGCTGATATTTCTGGCTTTCATAACTCTCTTTCCGGCCCCGACTCTGTTTTGGAACAAAAACTCCCACATTGTCACATTTTAAACGGCTTAATGATGGAGCATGGTGCTGTGAGTGAGCGACCAGAATCACAAAGGGTGAAAAGCCTTGTTGTCCAACAAGACAAAAAAAAAACCAAATGACAAAGCAGTATTATGATTACAATATTTTGCATTGTCATATATTACCTGTTCATTAGATCTTTTTGTTGGATCTCTGCTCTAATTAGGTAGCTTACTCATCTATTATAAACTGTGACTTTATTGCTTTTGTTAATTGCCGGCCACCATAAGGGCTGGTGGACACTTGTGTAGGAGGAGATAAGTTCTATCAGTGTTGTAATTCCTGGTGTTTGCCGTTAGCGCCCAGTTAAAAAAATATTAAGGTCTAGATTACTTAATACCCCTTTAACTGGGGTGCACAGGGTGGGAAATTAACACCAGCCACCAGATAAATGCTCGTACATTTTGGCTGTGGTTAGCTTTCTACTCTACAAGACACTTACCCAGGCACCCAGGCATGAGGCTATTTGCAGGTCTTATTCTATTCTAAAAAATCCACTTGGCTGGTAAAATGGAGAAAGTGGCTGGTGAATTTGGGGATGCATCAGTCACTGTGGCCTGTGGACAAAAAGCTAGTTTCCTTTCCGTAATTGTAATCCCTTAAATGCATAATGGCCTTACAAGGCTGTGCAATACAATATCAGAACAAATCACACAAACATAATGTGCTAAACTCTATTGTAAAGCGGAATATGTAATTTTTATAAGTATGCACTGTGTGTCTTTTTCAGCCTGTGAAGACATGTCGTCCAATGAACAACAACGCAGGAAAACTGTTCCACTACAGGATCACTGTGTCTCCTCCCACCAACTTCCTGGTATGACTAACCCTAAGCCTAACCCTAAGCCTAACCCTAACCCTAACCCTTTCCACAAGACCCTAAACTCAGAGCAGTGGCGCTTGCAAGTGCTAACCCAACAAAGAATATATAGGTAATGTTTATGCCATTACTATATGAAAAAGATGCTTCCCAGTGATCAAATTCTGAAGTATATAACATCATGAAAAATTACAAGTGCTGGTTAACTTGAAAGTTTGTGCTCTGTGTAGGAATCCAATCATTCAGTAGTTCAAGTATTTTTCTGTAGTCTTTGGCTGCTTCTACTACTTGGTATTGGATTATTTGTTGTATAGTATTTAGGAATGGGACGATATGCTTATCTCACAATACGATTCAATTCGCGATACGCGGTTCACGATTTGATACAACCACGATACGATGTGATAAATAAAAGTTCAATGACAGCAAAGTCTGACTGTGCAGAATTCTGTTTATACCCTGAGCCACAAATCTTTCTAGTGATGGCATTGGCTCGCTAGAATGTAAACAACAATTTGAAAATGTCATTACAAAGTGCAAATCAAAGAATTTGGATGGAGAGCTTGTGAAACTGTGATGGTGAAGTGTCTCATTTGTGATTACTACAACAGAATAACATAACATTGTCACATTTTTGTATTGCAATCTATTGAATTTCGCTATATTGTCCCATTCCTAATCGTGTTATATGGTAAAATGTTGACATCTTGGCAGCATTAATCACTGTATTATTATTTCATCGCATTATACACTTATGTAATATTGTTTAAGCTGCAACGTTTTGTAACATTGTGTGTTTGTGTGCTCTCTTCTGTGCTCGCCAGACTGACAGGCCCACGGTGATCGAGTACGATGACCACGAGTACCTGTTTGAAGGCTTCTCCCTTTTCTCCCACACTCCTCTCACTAGCGTAAGCCCGCTTTGAATCCCATCCTCTGCTCTCTCTCTCTCTGATGTGTGGGCCCGCCTGCATGCATGCGGCTCCGCTGCTGCAAAAGGCACGCAGGTCCACGCTCCGTTTTATTCTCCACGGGGCCAACCTCTGCTCAGTCAGCTCAGAGTGGGCTGCCTATGGATCCCATCCTCCCTGCAGACACGTCTGTTAAGACAACATAAATAATTCAGGTCAGCGTTTGAGTGAAAAATCCCCCCCCCCCTCTCCTCAACCCCGCTCTCCCCAAAAATAACAGCCGACTTCAAATCGGTTTCTGGCGTCGGGTCGGCTTCTTTGTTGCCGAGACAAAGTTCTTTTCTCTCACTGTGCTGACCTTGTTGCAAAGTCCTCTCCCTCGCTTTTGAAGGCCCATCAGTGACTGTCAGACATTACAGAGGTCCGCAGTTAAAAGGACCTTCTCCCTCTGTAGCTGCTGAGCTCCCTGCCTCCCATCCCAAGGAGGAAGTTAGGGGAGGGGGATGGGAAATCAATAGGGGACAAAGCCCGGTTGGTCCAAAGAGTGGGGAATTTGTTGGAAGTGTGTGTGTGTGTTTCTCTCTCTGTGTGTGTGTGTGTGTGTGCGTGTGCACGCATCCGTCTGTGTACTTTCCCGCGTGTCGGAATAATAAACTACTGTGTTAACATATTTGGTCAATATCCATCCAGCTTGAAAAGAACTCCGAGGATTAGGCCTGATTTGAACTGGATAATTTAAACAGACCTTTGTTAAAAGCTGGTGTAAATGCTTTGTGGCGGTGTGGGGATTAAGAACCTCGGAGCGTGGCGATATTAGCCCCCCGCTAGTTAGCCGCTGGGATGGGCAAGAGCGAATGTGGCTGCCAGGTTAATCTCTTAAAATGGACCCCAGCGCTCAGACAACAAAGAGCATGTAACTAGGGAGATTAAGCACAGAAGAGCGGGCTTATCTATTTAGCGAGATTCAAGTTATTTAATTTTCAGAGTAGATGTGCGTGGGCGCCTGCGTGTGTGCATGCATGTGTGGGAGTGAGTGTACATGTCCTGGGTGTCTGTACGCGCCTGTGTCGTGCTTTTTGTATCTGCATGTTTTCCTGTGTGCTCGCTGATATTCAAGGCCGAGATATGAGTGACCGCATGCGTGTGTGTGTGTGTGTGTGTGTGTGTGTGTGTGTGTGTGAGAGAGAGTACATGCGTGTGGCCGAGCGCGCGTGCCGTTCCGCGGCGGCCTCACGGCAGAGATGAGGTTTTAATGAGTTTCCTTGAAAAGCTGTAACCTCTGCCTAACGCCATGGTAATGAGTCAGCCTCTCCGTCTTTCTTGTCTTCCTCTGTCCCTTTCATCATCACAGATTCCATTGTGCCGTGTGATCCGCTTCAACATAGATTACACCATTCACTTCATAGAGGAGATGACACCAGAGGTCAGTAAAACCCCACTTTATCTCCCAGCTCTTTCTCTCTCCTTTCTCACCTCTTTGTTTTTATCTCAAGCGGCCGGCTCTGAACGCAGCTGAGCCACACGTAACCCTCGCACCTCCATGCCTGGGCGGGTGAAGGTGCTAAATCCCTTGAGAAGGGGGGGAAAAAGAGGCTCTTTTTAACCCGCAACGCTTGATTACATTGATAAGAGGGCTTATGCGATAAAGTTGGAGAACTGGATTTGCTTATCGGGGGTCATATCTGCGCTGCTTTGAGGTGCTCTTTGTGGCAGTATGCCTTTTTAGAGTGGGAATGTACACTACCAGTGAAATGTTTGGACATAGGGCTGGACGATATGGTTGAAATCAGTATTTCTTTCGATATTTTTTTTTCGATATCGATATATATGACGATATGGCTCACATAAGTGAAATCACGTTAAATAATCAAATTAATGTTCATCATAATGAAACTGATGTCAAACTAAACTGAAATTTTAACATAATATTCCTACCATACTATAAAATTAGCATGTTCTCATCAGTTCAGACAGCAGAATTGTGCATCTCGATATCCCAAAATCACCATATCATGACAATATAATCCCACTGAAAGACGATAAACGATAATACTGAATTATCGTCCAGCCCTATTTGGACCCACCTGATTGAATGTACTATGTTTTTCATTCTCTTAAAGCCATTTAAATATAAAGGCTTATGCTTGAAATGTGCTTTTTAGACAAATACAGATAGTGAGGTGGATGCCTATGTTTGAATTTCTTTCCAAAGCCTTTGCCCTTCCATCAAGGCTGTAAAGAATCTAAAATATAAGATAGTTTTGATTTGTTTAACACTTTTTTTGGTCACTACATAATTCCATTTGTGTTGTTTCATAGTTTTGATGTCTTTACGGTTATTCTAAAATGTGTAAAATAGTAAAAATAAAGAAGAATGCGTGTGACTGGTAGTGTATGTCTGTGCACCCTGGCGCCTGCGGTCCTGTCTGTAAACCCTGTCCTCTGCTGTGTCCAGAACTACTGCGTCCGAGGCCTGGAGCTGTTTGCCTCCTACTTGTTCCAGGACATTCTGGAGCTTTATGACTGGAACCTGACAGGTACGACTCCAGCCCAGGCTGGCTGCCGCTCCGCTAACGCATCTGTTCAGGTCCCTCTCTGCCTGATGCATGCCATCCTCTCTTCCTCTGTTTGTGTGGCAGAAAGCGTCACATCAAAGTCCACTGCGAATCCTGACACACTGATGTTGCCTTGCTTATTGGCAAAGATACAGTGACGTAAGATGTTTTCTGAATAGGTTAGAAGTCTACTGGTAAATTAGACATATGTCACTTAGGGATGCACTGATCAATCGGCCTACTGTAGATATCGGCCGATAATAGTAAATAGGGCTGAACGATTTTGAAAGAAATATCTAATTGCGATTATTTTGACTGATATTGCAATTGCGATATGATTTGCGATATTAGAAGGAATGATCATTTTTACATCATTATTCTCATTTTCATTGAAAAACGTATTAAAATTATTATAGTGTGGTTTTTGCGGGGATCTGTACCAAACAAAGATGTTTTCTTAAGTCTGTAGAATATGATGTGTAGGCCAGGACATCTCTGCAGCACGACAATATTTAATTTAAAATGGTATTTTGACACACATTTCGCCTTTTAACAAATATTGCGCCTCCTGCGATTTGAAACTGCAACTACCGATTATTTTCATTGTCGATTAATCTGTTGATTGTTTTCTAGATTAATCGATTAGTTGTTTGGTCTATAAAATGTCAGAAAATGGTGAAAAATGTCGATCAGTGTTTCCCAAAGCCCAAGATGACGTCCTCAAATGTCTTGTTTTGTCCACAACCCAAAGATATTCAGTTTACTGTCATAGAGGAGTAAAGGAACCAGAAAATGTTCACATTTAAGAAGCTGGAATCAGAATTTTGACTTATTTTTCTTAAAAAATTACTCAAACCGATTAATCGATTATTAAAATAGTTGGCGATTAATTGAATAGTTGACAACTAATCGATTAATCGATTAATCCTTGCAGCTCTAAATCAGATCGAGTCATATGAAGCAGACACAATGTTTTTTGATACAATGTAGATGAGCGCATGTTCTGCTGTTTATCATTCAGCAGCTGAGATTCTACAAAAAAACACTCTGGCAATGTCCGTGGATGATATGAGTCATTATTACTAACACCAAGCTGATACCCAAGTGACAGCCAGTTTTGCACATTCGCGGGTCTGGTCCACCATGAGTGCAACCAACAGAGACACAACAATGAGTACTGGGTTCCCCCCTCTCTGCTTTTTTATTTTCTTCTTCACCACCTACATATCTAGGAAAATCCAGTAGGAAGGAAGAGCAACAACATATTCTCCTCTGATTAAAAGGTCTGCCTTCAGTGTAGTTATTTGTTCTTTAAATGCATTTACACCTTCAAATTCTGAAATAACAGAAAATACGGCTTCACTGACACAATTAACGCTGCCATACTCCATCGCCACCATTGTTGTTTACGTTTCTGCTGTGTCGGGTCTCGCTTATTTCGCCCCCCATGGATCAGCCTCCAAAGCTATAATTGGACCGTCCACTTTGTGATCCGACCACTCTTATTCCTACCCTCCTACATGTTTTTTTTTATTTGTGATTCAGTTCACTTGATTTTTATCGTCTATCAGATACTTTGCCACACAGAACATTGTAGGCGTATGTATTTTTGTTTTCCACATCTTCCTTACTGTTTCATAGCCTTCATAGCTATGATCATAAAAGGTCAGGCATTTACTGTATTTAGAACAGCGCTGATGAAAATATATATTAGACTCCACAACATCACTTGGTAGTTGTGTATTTGAAATTGAGAAACAGGCATAAATGGCCAACTACCGGTACCGGTATCGTCAGATGTTTTTATAAACAATCAGAATCTGCCAACAATTTTCTTATCAGTGCGTCCCTAATACTTGCTACCGCTCCCTGTGGTGTATCTTTGTGAAAAGAGATTGGTGAGGTGAACCAGTTTTAAAAGTTTAGCTTTTACAGAAATTAGTGCTTGTTGCAACTGAAAATGTAATAACTCTCAGATGTTATTACATGTAGTATTTTGATAAAAATGTCCCTGTAGTAAAACCTGTTAATGTAATACATTTACATAATGTAATAACAAAACATTATTGCATTAACCTGTTTTTATTACTTCTTAAGGGGCGTCACATATGATGTAATGATAGTAATATTGACTAATAATGTAATAACACAAATAAGTTAATATGTTAAATTATTAGTCAACAATATTATTACATCATCAGTTAAAAATATGTTATGCCACTTTTGAAGTATTATTAAGTTTTCAACCCATTTAGTGGGACATTTTTATTACATTTTGACAAGCTATTACATTATCTGGCAGTTATTACATTATCAGTTGCAACAGTGTTACTTGGTGGATCTTATATGCATGTCGAATTTACCAGCGGATGTTACTACTGTGGTAAAGGACTTAAGTCATAATCCAGATGAATGTGCTGCTGTATGTTTCCAGATAAGCCCTGCAACATTAAACTCCCATACAAAATGAGAAAGAGAGAAAGGCATGTTTAGTGGCAGGTTGTTCATCGACAACCAGCACCGATTCACTCCTCTTGCTTGCATGGTGTCTTGGTTAACTGCCTCAGAAGCTCAGTCTGTAGTGACATTATGCCAAATTGCAAAACTGTTCTTGTAATAAACAGTCTGTTGAAAAAGAATCATATTCCTTTGACAGATAGTTAAGATGTTGATATAAGATGCAGTAATGTAAATCTTTTGTTCCACAAATCATCAGTGCAAATAATTGTGAATCGGGATCAGAATATCTAGCAATATAATTGGGGTTATCATTTTGGCCATAAATGTACAGTCCTAGTCTCTAAACCTGTATGAAAAGTGTCTCAGATTGTATCCTCAGGTTGTGTCTGCTCCTTTCACCAGGTCCAGACTGTGACAACGAGGCCTCCGGATGCCAGCGGTTCCATTTCATGCCCCGCTTTGTCCGATTCTTACCTGGTGAGACTCAAAAACAACCCGCATAGAGCCTGTGCTGCTTTCCCCTGCCGCTTATCTCTCTCTTGTGGTCGGCTGTGGCAGTGCATGCTTCTCAAATTTAAACATGCACCAGAACAGAAAATGGGCCTGCGTGTTTCCGGTGATGTTTACTCCAAGCTTTTCTGCGTATGTAGCCCTTGATGTTTGTGGTGTGTTCTTGGCAATGACGGGAGCCACTGTGAGAGACCGAACTACTATGCAGCTGCATGATATTCATCTTTGATACACATGATGGTGCTGGTGCACTGTGATATTGCCACAGTGTTTGTTATGACAGCTGTACCACCTACATTCTTTCCATCAAAAAACAATTTCTCTCTTAGCGCTCCCAATTTAGTGTACTGCAAACACTTATCTGCCTCTTTTACAAAAGCAAAAACAAAAACAAAAAAGAAAAGCGCAGTCCAATCCAATGTTTTTGATGTGATCTGGAGAGAGAGAGAGGGGGGGGGGGGTTAAAGTGAGAGCATAGTGTTGTTGTATTTGAGAGAGTGATAGAGAGAGTGTGTGGGTATGCATTTGTTATTGTCTTAATGCATTTCCAGGAGTGAGAGGCCAATAGATTTTCAGGGGCTGTTTGTGTGAGCGTCTGTCTATGTGAACACTTAAATGGAGGTCAATCAATCGCATGAGTGTCTATTAACCCGAGTCCATTTGACCTTGTTGATTCTCCTCATATGCATGTATCAGGGTTATTTGTGTGCATGTGCCTGCCCGTCACTCTCTCTCTGCTTTATATGTGTGTGTGTGTGTGTGTGTGTGTGTGTGTGTGTGTGGGTGCGCACCTACGCCAGGTACTTGAATTAAAAGGTTTTCTCCAACATGAACCTTGATTTGTGAGCCAGGGATTGTGCACAGCCAGAGAATGCATGGTTTAGCTATCTGAAACATTTTTCCCCGCACAAAAAAATCATAGGCTCTTTGTAGCTCACAATTGCAGCTCTCAAGAATGCAATTTCTACTTATATATATATATATGTATATATATATTTTTTTCAATTAATTGTGCAGCCCTAGTGCAGTGTGTGCCTTGTGGTAGTGCTTTTCTGCCTCTGTCCATGTATGCGTTCAGTCTACATTGTCTTCATCTTTTTGTTAGACGGCGGGAAGGAGGTGCTATCCATGCATCAGGTGCTGCTCTACCTCCTGCGCAGCAGCAAGCCCCTGGTCCCCGAGGAGGAGATCGCAGACATGCTGCAGTGGGAGGAGCTGGAGTGGCAGAAATATGCCGAGGAGTGCAAGGGCATGATTGTCACCAACCCTGGCATGGTGAGGCCCCGGCTTGCCGGTTATGACAGGAGGCGGCCTCGTCTGCCGGCTTCAAGGGCGTTTGTCGTCCCCCCAACCCCGGCGCCGCGAGAGACAGAGGCTGCTCTTGTTAGCCTATGACATGAGCAACCTCGCCTATTATCTCCAAGGGCATTTGTTGTCTTCAACGCTATTCGTGCCGAGGCTTTCATGTCAAGATGAAGCTGGTTAACCTTTTTGCCTGGCCTGTATTTTAAAGGATGTAATTGTATCTGGGTAAGGGTGAAGATGTCATGCTAGCTAAAAGGTTGCATATGAACAATGGACATGATTGCATGACCCTTGGTGTGGGTGAGTTATTGAGTCAAGGCCTCTTCTTGGCAGGACTGAATCGTTACATTTGGGTTTTCCAGATATGTGGGTCTGTAATAGCACACCATCCCTAGACCCAAGTGAGAGATTGGTCTGCCAGTCAAACAGAGTCTATTAAAAGGGTCATGTATAGAGTCTTGCCCTATCTGGTGAAAAGAGAAAGGTCAGCCATCCCGTCATCTGCCTTGTCATGCTGAGGCCTTTTATGATGAGGTGGGGGGCTGTGAGGCATTAATAACTAAAGTAGTTATTTAAACCTAAATCCAGGGTTCCTACGCAGGTCTGGAAAGCCTGGAAGAGTAATAGAAAATACATTTAATTACTCCAGATGTTAAGTTTGGAAAAAGCCTGGAAAATATTGTTGTCCAGTCCTGATACATCTATCACTTCATGTTTTATGTACTTGTAAAACTATTGTTATGCCACATGAAGTGAATAATGATCTTCGGCTATTGAGTGCTATGGCTTAGTTGACATGTTGCCCTGCCAATAAATTAAAATCTGGAGAAACTATGGATTATTTTAAAATGGAAAATGTGTTCGTTCCCTGTAATAACGCAAATGAACTTGATGGCAACTTGGGCCATGAAAGTCAATGAAATTTGTTGACAACTCCAAATTTGTCACCTATTGTGCTATGTCAAGGTTAGGTACTACTGTATATCAAAGGTCGATGGCAATCAAACATGGAACACTCAAATGATTTGCACGGTTGTGGAGAAACAACATCAACCTTCAATCAACTGTGTCGCATTAAAGCATAGGTAAAGAATCAGTGAACGCTAAATGGTCCAGAATCTAATTTGGCATTTACAATGTTTTCGCGTCAGTCCTGTCAACAGGGCAATCACCGAGCCAATCAAACCTGATTATGTCGCTTTAAAGGAAAAAAATCAAAGTTGGTTTGTGACCTCTCGCTCCCAAATCAAAGTTTGTTTGCGACCCGTGACGAGCGAGCGCGGCTAATGTCAAGGTGAGCGCGAGCCTCGAGCCATCTGCTGTTTAGCTCATCACGCCTTATGCTACAGCCCCTTCCTCTGATCTCACAAAATGCCTGACAGGCCAACTGTGATTTGAGAGTCGACTGAGGACATGTTGCTTGTCAATCTCCTCCCTGATAAGAGCGTTAGAAGTTAGCTCGCTGTTCCTGACATCACTTTATCATTTGTTGTGCACATGCTACAAGCAGAATCTGGGCCTATCTGATTACGTTCCTGCGACAGACAACCCTTATGGCATGGATTATTTGTTATTGCACATATTGCTAGTAGATAACATTTGAATGATGGCTCCCTTGTAGCTAGGAATGTGTTGATCCTGTAGCATGAGTTAAGCTGCAGCTTTACGTTGTGGTGTGTGTATTTATTTTTTTTTTTTTCCAGAAGCCGAGCTCGGTGCGTATCGACCAACTGGACAGGGAGCAGTTCAACCCGGATGTCATCACCTTCCCCATCATCGTTCACTTTGGGATCCGGCCCGCTCAGCTCAGCTACGCCGGAGACCCTCAGTAAGATTATACACACAAATATCACACACACTTAACCAGATCCCCCCCCCCCCCCGTCTTCCGTCTCTCTCGTTCCCTCTTCTCCTTATTCGCCGCCGTTCTCCCAGGACACGGTGCAGGCAGAACCCTTCATGTACTGCGTTGAGGAGAGTGAGAATGGCGTGTGTCGAAGAGGAGGGGGTTGAGAGAGAGAGACGCAGAGACGGAAAGGGGGATAGAAGGATGAGAAAACGAGTGGCGTGACATTTTCACATGCGTCGTCACGGGTCCCGGGTTTCCGCTGGGCGCCTTCGCCGCGGGAACTACGGTTTATGTCTTGTGAATAGTAATGCCACACACACACACACACACACACACACACACATGCTACTGGGCTTCGATAGGGAATACTGTACTGTGCTGCTGCATAATTAACAAAAGCAGTGTATTAGATCATCTCAGCTGTACTCTCCGAGGTGTTCAGAGATGCGACAACAACAACACGCCAAGCGCCAATCAAAAGTCAGTCACTTGTACCGGTACCGGTACTTCATTTCTGTCTGCACATTCTAAATTTAAACCCACTGGCTTCTTTCAAATTCAAATCTATAGTCTTGGATTAGGACAATCAGGAGGAGGCAGAGGAGGGAAACGATGGTGATGAAGATGCAAACGAGAGGATGATCATTATAAAAATCCATTTAGGCAGCGCTAGCTTGCTTATGTCCTCCGACTAATGTCCCCTTCTCTCTCCCCCGCCGCTACATTTTGGCTGCCCGTCTCCGCGTCCGCCCGTCCCCGCGTGCCCCGCCGCCATGTCAAACCTCTCAAAGCAGCAGACGACAAATTTATGGACGGACGGGGACATCATTAGCGGATGCAGAAACGAATAGTAAGAGACCGGCGGAGAGGATTTCCTACCACCGCTAATGATGCGTGTAGCGAGGGCAGGATTCGCCGTTGATTGCGGGCGGTGGCGGTGGCAATGCCACAGAGAGGGAGCCTCGGACACAGTGGCGGCATATATTAGTGCAGGAGACTGAGGAGGCTGTGCTGTCTTCCTCCTCCCCGCCGGCAACCCACTGGACATATTTGTGTTTGGGGGGGGGGGCGGGGCGGGGCCGCCACTCCAGCCTCTCTGTCTCTATCAGGACCGCTGAGGCAAGAATGAGGACGTGTGGGAGGTCAAGATTGAAAGAGAGAGCGGGGATGGAAGGATAGACGGTGACAGAAAACGACAGCAAGAGAGGGATGGAACGATAGGCGTGAGAGACACGGTGGAAGGATAGACTGGGGGGGGGGGGGGAGAGAGAGAGAGAGCAAGAGAAGGACAGAAGGTTAGACCGTAACCGAGGGATGACAGTGAGGAAGGTGGGAAGCGACTTGGCACGGAGAAAAAAAGAGAAATTGAGGAGAGAGAGAGAGAGAGGAGGTTGAGAGTAGGAGGCAGAGATGGAACGAGACAAGAGGAAGAGAAAGAGAGAGAGAGGGAACAGAAAGAAAGAGGCAGCATATGCTAATGAAAGCATGTGCAGGGAGTGGCGGGAGCGGCGGCAGTGCTACCCCGAGAGCACACAGCGGATCTGTGGAAAGGTCATTGAAGCGGATTGGGGACGAGGGGGCCTCCCAGGCTGGATATACTTCCTCTCTCTCTCCATTTCTTTCTCTGTCTCTCGCTCTTTCTCTCGCTCCCCCCTCCCCTCTCTCTCTCATCTGCTTGGGCTGCTTCAGTACGGAGGTGGTGGTGAGCCGATAATCGGGGCGGTAAAGCCGTCTCATTCCCCCGTCTCAGTCTCTAATGAAGTCCCCACTATTAAAGCTCTATAATTCTTCCATTCCACAGTACCCCCTCCCTCCTCTTCCTTCCTTCCTTCTCTCTCTCTCTCTCTCCCTCTCTCTGTCTCTTTCTCTCTCCCTCTCTCCCTCTCAGTGCACCACCCTACACCCACCTCTCCCAAACCCCGCCACCCTACCCCTCCCCCCCACCACCAATCATAATTGAATAACTCTTGGTAAATGAGGAGAAAGTCTCCTGAATGGGAGCAGAACGGTCACACTCGGCCCTCAGTCCATCAATCAGGAGGTGTGATTGAAAAGAGAGAGAGAGACGGGGGAGAAAGGGGAGGTGGTTAGAATGGTGGCTACATGTCACCTTGCCGATAACTCCCTTGCTCTTTTCAAATGCAAATGAGACAAAAGACAATGGGTTCATAGAAAATGAGAATAAGAGGGAAGCACGTTGTGAGATAGCTCTCGTGCCATGTGTCAGGGCCGCTCAAATGTTGCATGACTGCAGCTCATACTAGGAAAAAAACCACGGTGAACCGATAGCACTTGCCAATCAGTATGTGCGTGAACTCTGTTCCCCCTACAGTTCAACCGCCAAACATCTGAAACGGGGGGGAATCTTCTCCCTCTGCTGCCCTCACACAGAAGCAGCTAATGGAATAATGGCCGCGGGCCACTGTTAAATGATGTTGTTTAATATCGGGCGAGCCACAGATGAAATATTGATGTGTTGTTGCAAAGAGGGAGAGAGTGAGGAAGATAGACTCCCGTCAGCCTGACGCCTCCTTATTTACTGTTGACAGGTACCAGAAGCTGTGGAAGAGCTATGTGAAACTACGCCACCTGCTGGCCAACAGCCCCAAGGTCAAGCAGATCGACAAGCAGAAGCTGACACAGAGGGAGGTGGGTTAAAGGAAAACAACAGCGCTGATCTTTCTTGTTTTGGCTCATTTCCTCATACATCACATTTAAATTTTAACATTGTCCATAGGCTATTTCCCATTGCCTGGAATTGTTGCCATGATTTGGTGCAGTGTGCCTTCAGTTTGAATATTTTGAAAGGTCATTTCCTGCTGACGTGATAGGTTGTGCTGAATCATGGAAGCACTAGCACACTGCGGAAATAAGAGGTTCACAGCTATTAATGCCAAAACAAAACTATTACCTTTACTATTATTCCTGCTGTGCACATTGAATCAAATGCTGTTTATCTGGGAACTTGTTGTTGGTTGTCAAAGTTATTGCCTGGGAGTAACAAGGAAGCCGTTTCACTAAAGAGAAGTGACACAGCCAAAGCTCACAAAAACAACATGTTTTCCAGTTTTGTCGACATTTGTTAAAACTGCAGCCTAACATTTGTGCAACTGTCGTTTCACTGCAACAGAGGATGACTTATATTCCGGATGCAGTGTTCTTACCTGGTTCTGGAAATTTGAGAAAGCACAATTTTGATAATGTCTGAATGTAGAAAAGTATAGGAAAACATTTAGTCCTGAACCACATAAGACTAGACATAATTTCGCATAATATTTGTTGTTTTGATAAACAATCTTCAGCTATAGAGTGATACATTTTACTTAACTTAATTGTTTACTTTGACCTAACAGTCAAATTGTCCAGCCAATATCAGCATGCATCTTCTTGTCAGCGTTCATCAATCATCATAATTGACAAACCTGAAATCTCACTCAAGAAATTAAGGGTCTGAAATTAAGGTCTAAATGTAAGAATTTTGAAATGGAAAATGTGCAGGAGCCTTGAGCGTGCTGGACGGCTTCTTCCTCACCCAGATTGCACCACCCAAAAGTATTTCTGATTTCCTTCTCTCACTCCCCAGATCCTTTCCTCCAGCATCCCTTATATTTTCTTCAACTTCTAGAGAGCTTTAAGCCCAGAAATATGTCTTTCTTTATCTCTCTGCACCCTCTTTACTTCAGATATAATTGCTTTGGTAACATTTTGGGGTCGGGGGGAAAATAATTATTTTGTAAGGAGAATGTATTTATAGCTCGCGGCAAAAGAAAGGGAGTGACTCTGCTGTCCCGACTGGAGTTTGAAGGTGATTCCACCACTGGGGAGCCCGAAGGGAGAGGAGTTTAGGTCTGGTGGAGTAATGGGAATAGAAAGCCTCAGTATGCGGCCTGCAGTAGCAGAGCGCCGACCTGTGCCCCCCGCCCCCCCCCCCCCCCCCCCCCCCCCCGCCATATCTCTCCTGTAGCGATTGCTGCAATTCCTCTACAGTAGATACAGCGCTGGATTCTGTCTCTGAGGCTTTCGGGGTGCTGGAGATATAATTTTCTCCTTTGGTCTTTTCGATACTCTCAGAACCAATAATGAGTAAGAACTCTGAGCTCAATTAGCTTGTTCCCAGGTACCATGGCGAGGCTCTCCGGCTAAAAGGCCCTGACAATCCGACTGTCAACCTGCAGTGGAGCAATTAGTGAACCCACACACATACACCCTTACACTCGGTCCACCGTGCTCCACCGCTGGCACTAGCCGTGTGAGTTTCTCTCCACAGCAGTGGCAGGGCGGTGTCGCTACTTACCGTTTAATGCCCGAGGGAACGGCGCTAAGCTTCCTGTCGAAGCGGTCCAACTCTTTCAGTGAATGCGTAAACGTCGTTTTTCCTTTGATAGGCGAGGCGTTTGCTAGCAGTAAGACGCGCCATGTTAGATGTGTTGATGGCAGCGCTCTGGCTCTCTAAAACTGGCTCTTTGATACTTGTGCGGTTAGTCCGGAGTCCAAGCAGCTCCGGGGAGAGCAGAGGTGTGCACCCTGGTGAGGAGGCCAGATTGCACCCGCTTCCAGACCTCCTGCTGAGAGCAAGGAAGATCCTGTTTGTGGGTGGGGATGGTGCGGCGTTGACGGGCATTCAGTTTGTCTGTGCTGCCCAGATGGACTTTCTCGGCATCCCTCTACCAACCGCTTTGAAAATACAGACATACACACATACACTGATACTGTACAGTGCCTTCAGAAAGTCTTCAACTCCCTTGATTTTGTTTCTGCTTTTTGTTTAAGATTTATTTATTTAACAGGGAGAGTGCATATTAATGAACACTTAAAAAAAACAATGTTAATATGCCAGATTTAGCCACCAGGCTAATTTTCATCTGTTGTCCCTTGGCAGGCTGATGTCACAATTAAAAATACATGTCACAGTTTAATGAATCTATATAACTAAGAGTTTTAATGTGCCCTGAATTCAAAATTAATTAAGTGGAGGGTTTTATTCGTCAACAATCTACACAAAATACCCCATAATGACAAAGTTGGAGTTAACAAGTTAACAAAACATGTTAGATGTTTTTACAAATTTATTGAACATGAAATATAGAAATAACTCTTAATTTATTTGATCTTACATCTCTCATTTGAATTAAGTATTCAACCCACAGAGTCAGCTATCTTCAAGTCACTCCACAGATTTTCAATTGCATTCAAGTTTGGCCAGGCCGCTCAAGGACTTTCACATTATTGTTTTTAAGCCATTCCAGTGTTGATTGGAATCGGTCCAGTCTTAACATCGGTGGCTCTCTCATGCAAGAATTTTCCTTTATTTGGCTCCATTTATTATTCCTTCTATCTGTACAAGTTTCCCTGTCCTTGCCCCATGGCTGCGGCAATACATTTGTTGCCTTCCTACTGAACGGAGCTTCAACCATCTGCCTTTCTTCATGCTAAACATACTGTACCTCCGTTACAGAATCAAGTTATTGAGTTAAAGTCTTGAGTGGAGAATCAAGTTTGCAGAAATCAGCTTTGTACAAATGAAGTCAGAAGTCGGCGTATATTAGAAATGGCAGTCCAGACATGGCACATTGTGGGAAAACTAGGCTAACGCCATGCAAATCCAAGAAAGACTCCTGTTTTTGGATTTTAATGCTGCTGCATCCCATTATTTAGTTTGTGGTTGATGCAGTGGTGTCTTAATGGAAAAGTACTCCGGTGTGGCATAGAGCATACTTAAATTTTTCATATTTGTCCTCTGAGAAAATATATCACTCTCTTTTATCTAGATTTTGGTTTTATTTGCACATACATCAGACCTGGGTCAAATAGTATTTGCAAATAACTTTTTCTTGTTTTGTTCATTTTGCCCTGCTTAAAGGGCCAGGTGGGTGGAGTTTGTCACATGTATTGATATTCAGCACCAGGCCAAACCAATCCAATCAGAGAATGTTGTCTGAAAGCTTCCAAAATACAGTTCTGTGAATGATAACTTGCCTGTCCAAAATCAGAATTGTACTAAAAGGCAAACCCACCCATTTGGGGTATTTCAAATATTTGTTTTACCTAAGTCTGACATGCATACAAATAACAACTCTGACAGAGAAAAAGAAAGTAAGTGAAAGTAAAAAGTAAATGCAGACTATGCGGGTGAGACAACCCCCTCCCAACCCAAAGGGCTTATAAAAACATCCCACCCAAAAAGATAAAGAGAAGAAAAAAAATAAATCAATATGACAAACACACAAGTGAATTGGGCAAGAGAAACCAAATGACATCAAAAGCTCAACATGGTGGAGAACAGTAGGAAAAAAAAACAGCGAAATGCATACATAATAAGGATGAAAATTGAATTAAAATAGCCCTGATGAAGATAATGATATCATAATAATGCTAATGAAATTATAGAGAAGCAGCGTAGTTGATGAATAAAAAAAGGGGAGCAGCAACCACCTACAACCGGCTTAATTATTTAGCCTTGCATTTGCGAACGTACAATGTCATTACAGTGAGCTAAAGGCCTTCAAAATGACTAGAGGAAAAACAAGCAAGCAGAGGGGGAGATGGGCACTGGCCTCCGGCTGGCATTGGTGTTCGGCCTTAACCAAAACACAAACACTCCGCTCACCAGGACTGTCAATTCAATTCAATTCAATTCAGACCTTATTAAAAACTCATTCTAAAAAAGAGTTAGTTACACATAAATATAAGGAAAAGATACATATAAAACGAATAGAAAGGGTGAATAGGTTACAATAAAATTCAAAGGATCCATTTCTGTCCCATGAATGTCCAGTTCGTCACTGGGAAACGATCCAATTCAGATGGTGAAGTGAAGGTTTTGCCACACAGAATTGAGCTCACTCCAAGGTGTTTGGTCACCCAGTGTCAGCTAAGTTACACATGCATCCATACTTTCCTCTCCCCTGATTAATTGGTCACCTTTTCCACTGTTGGCCACTGCATGTCCTTGTAGAAAGCCCTGCATCATACAGTATTTACATATCATTCACACTCTTCTATGATTGCTGCTTTCCATACACAGTGGCTGGCTGTCCATGCAAAGATTTGTTGTGTGTGTGTGGTGGTTGCGTGTGAGTGTGCGTGAGTGTGTGTGTGTGTGTGTGTGTGTGTGTGTGTTCACTTTGATGCGCAGTTCAAAGTAGGATGGCATTATTTATTCATGCCTTTGTTGTTCTTATTTCCTCTGTGAGTCAAAAATTCCTGGCGTTCCATTTTAGGCAGATCACGGCTAACTCAGACGCAGTCGATAGCATCTCGGTTGAATGAAACACACGTGCGTGAACACACACACACGCGCACACACACACACACACTTAGAAAGTGCAATCTGTCAATATATCTTCCATCTTGGTTGTTATTTGTAAGGCCCTCTTGTCTCAGCCTCCCCCTACACCCCCCCCTGTTGAATTGGCAGTTATTTGCTGTAGGGCTGACATGGTGCGCTCTGTGTGTGTGTGTGTGTGTACAGCTCAGGTCTGCTGCTGCTGGAGATACCTCTAGGCTCTTGTTCGGTGGTCCTAATGGGCAAGCGGGTTGCTTGGTGCTCGGCGCCTGGGACTGAAGCCTATGTACCAGTCATTCCACCAGCAGCACCACCACTGCCCACAGCCATGCTGAGCCACAGCAATGCCTCAATTAGCTTGGACCAGCAGAGCTGTCACTTCTCTGCTGCTGCTGTTGTGTGTGTGTGTGTGTGTCAGTTTGTTGCACGTGCTAGCCTATCTGGAGGGAGAGAGGGAGGGGAGGGGAGGGGAGGGAGGGAGAGAAAGGGAAGGAAGAGAGGATGGGGTGGGGTTGTGAGGACAGGAGCCGTCCCCGTAGGCTGCGCTCCAGCGGATCAATAATTGACTGGCTGGTTGTTTGGCAGGAAGCTCTTCAGAAGATCCGTCAGAAGAACACCATGCGCCGCGAGGTGACGGTGGAGCTCAGCAGCCAGGGCTTCTGGAAGACTGGCATCCGCTCCGACGTCTGTCAGGTAACAGCCCTCAACTGTATGCACGCACACACACACACAATGATATATACATATATATATACGTGATATGAGACTAGCTATCGTCTGGGATTTTGGTTATCGTAATATTGTGAAATAACTCACTTCTATCTCTTCTTAAAGGCTGCATTACAGTAAAGTGATGCAATTTTCTGAACTTATTAGCCTGTTCTGGCTGAGTGAAATGAACAATGGCTTTAGCTCCTCATCATATCCACATTACTGATTACTAATGATCATTACTAATTTTCATGCTTTTATTCTGTGTAAATATCTTATGAAAGCACGAATACTGATCCTCAAAATATCACCACATTATCGATATTGAGGAATTCGGTCTAAAATATTATGATTATTATGATATTGTGATATTTGATGTTGTCAGTATCGCCCAGCCCTACACGCAACACACAAATGCACATATGGATGGATGTACATAAACTCAGACAGGCACACACATGGACAGAGACACACACACACACACACTCTGAGACATTCACACACACACACACACACACACTTGCACACAGCTGTACATACACTCTTCAGTTTCACAGTCAGAAACTCGGCTTTTGATCTTTCCCCACGTTGCGTCACTTTTGCATTCACTAGTATCAGAATCTATGTTGTGAAAATGAACTCCCACAGCGCCGGAGTTACCCGTACCCCTCATTAAATAATGTCAAAGACCCGCCAAGTTATTTCTATACAACTTCACCGCCGCTCAGTATAACAAGTACACATGTACCACATGTTCCTTCACGCGTCTGTTGGCATTGGGATACGGTAAACCAGGATGGAAATTTATCTCAACATGGACGAGATGTCATGTTGAACTGGAGGATCGACAGCCTGACACGGAAGTAGGATTTTCATAGTGGGGGAGACTGTGTTCTTGGTTTCATACTAATAACATACAGTTCCACGGATGCATAAATTTTTAGCATGAGTGGCCCCAAGGAGACTGGAAGCCCAAACTCTGAAAAGTGCTAGTGCCATGGTCTGCCCATTGAAACACACACAACTAGACCTGGAGATTTATATGTTTACTAATCACTATTATGTAACTACATTTCAGTTAATTGCATTTTCATTATTATAACTACTTAAAATGAACTTTCAATGATTGTAATTTAATTAGTATAACCTCGGTGAGGTTTGGATAAGCTCATCTTGAGCTTTTTACCTTCTTCACCTGTATTTCTTTGCCTTTCTTTCTTTGGTAATTCTCTTAATCTGTTTTTGTTTGTTTTATTTAATATGTGCAAATAAACTAAATGAAACTAAACTTTTTTCATTGATTATTACTGTAATAATGAAGGTTCAAACTGGGCTAATTTGCTTAATTTAATAAAAAATAATAATAATTCTGTCTGTTCCAAAGCTGTCTGCCTGTTACTCAGAAAGAAAGTAATTGGTAGCAGCATTCACCTCTCTGAGAACACATTCCCTGCCTTACCCCTCTGTTTTGTCCTCCATGTGGTGAGGAGAGCCTGCAGCTGATACTCACACTCACATTTGGAGAGGAATGACAGAGAGGGCTAGCCTAGCAAGCCAGACCTCCCTCACAGCAAGGTCTAGCAAAGAAGGATCTGATCCATAATTGCCGCCCAATTATATTTGCCTCAAGCTAGAGAGGTGCAGCTAATTGGTTCGCGAATAGTTTCAATTCGAACTGCAGCGTTCACTCGCAGCAGCGTGTGACACAGACGAGAGACGACGGCGAAACTGACCCACAGTCACTTGATTTTGAAAGCAGTCGCTCCGATCGGAACAAAATCAACCTCCGTGCTGCTGACACTCGTCGGCCGCACCAAGGTTGTTTCACTGTTTCACTTGAAAGAGTCTGTCAAGGACCAGGCTACACACTGGAGGCAGGGATGTGATTTATTTATTTATTTTTCTATCAATCTATTGATGCATATATCTATCTAATAGGATTTAGTTTCTTAAAAAAAAAATGTAGTGCTGTTTTCCTGTTTTGTTTTGCCCTTTTGTGTCCCTGATCAAATCCCTGTGGAGACTGATCAGCCGGCCAAAAACAGTTGGAGGGAAAGTCACAGCTTGTAATCTCTCCACAAACTCAACATGTGCGCCTGAGAAAAGAGGGGGGTGGGGGGGGGGGTGAAGGGTGAATCTTTATTCACAGAAACCGCGCAGTGCATTTATTCATTCATCATCACTTACTGTACATTGATCCACTTACTTAAGTATCATATAGCCAAAGTCGGGGCATGCAGGGATACTATACAACTGTCTGAATTCTGTTGTTAGTCTAGGAAACGGGTCATTTCTTTTGCAAATTTGAAATGCTTTAATACCTGGAATAGTGCTGAAATGATTAGCCGATTAGTTGATCGACAGAAAATCAATATAATATTGATGATCGATTAATTGTAATTTATCAAGGAAAAATACCAAACAATTGCTTTTCACAGCTTCACAAATGCTAAGATTTCCTTGCTTTTCTTGGTTTCATATTATGAAATACATACTTTTTCGCTTTTCTTTTGCCTGCTGGTCAGACTAAGTAATCAATTTTAAGAATCACTTTGGGCTCTGGTAACTTTTTTTCATTATTTTTGACCTTTCGTAGACTAAAAAATTAATTGACTAATCGTAAAAATAATTAATAGATTAATTGATAATGAAAATAATTGTTAGCTGCAGCCCTAACATGGAATTTCTGAATAGATGCATCCTAATAAACTGTCTCTATTATAGATTGGACTAAAGCACAGCCTAAAGCCTGGATTGCGCTAAAGCAGACTAAAGCATTTAGCCTTATAATGATGTCCCTCTTGCTTAGGCTACAGTGTACACTAAAATAAACTAACCTTTTAAAAGAAACATGATGTTCAGGCTATACAGTTCATATTATTTAATCCCGTGAAACAGATGGATGCGATTAAATCTGGAAAACACGGTGGGATAGTCATTACTGTGGAGTTAACAAAATGATGATTCAGTGAGTTAAAGCCCAATTTAAAAACTGAGCTTGTAATATTTCAGCCCAGGATAAAAAAGAAAACTCGGGCTCCTGCTCCGGCTGGACAGTGTCCAAAATCCTCAAGCTTCATCCCTGACAGTAAATTAGGAATTTCCCACCTTTTAATTACCGCAGTATCACTCTAATAAGCCAGTCACACACACACACACACACACACACACTCACACAGTCAGTCACTCAGCCAGTCATCAGAACAGGTCAGGAGCTGTAGACACGAGCGGGGCCTGGCTTTGTTAATTGGCTGCTTAACAAGGCCTGGGGAGTGTGTCACCATGGCCCCTGTGATGGCCCCGGGGCTACGTGGCAGCACCGGTTGTAGCCGGCGGGCCCCCGGCTCACCCTCCCCAGTAGCACTAATTAAAACATGCATGGCTCCCTCCTCTCTCATGTGGTGGCACGGGGTTAATGTGTGTACACCAGCCTCGCTACAGTTTCTCAGCCACTGCGACTGCCCGACTTGATAAGCCTCCACTAATGATTTTGTAGATTGGCTCTGCAACAGGCTCTCCGACTGTCAGACTCATTTGCTGACCACTGACTATTTTCTCTCTCGGCTTCGTTCTCACTTGCTAAGTCACACTCCCTCACTGTTATGCTTGCTTGCTCACTCACTTACTCGCACGCCCACTCACTCACCAGCCCACCCACTGATTCTGTTTCTGTCTCTCTCCCTCTTCTCTCTCTCTCTCTCTTCGTCTCTTTTTACTTTTCTTTTGCTTCGTTCTTCTCAAACTTTTTTTTTTTTTTTTTTTCTTTGTAAAGATATGAGGGTCAGGCACATAGGAGGTTGTCAGTGTTTGTTCGACTGTATGTGTGTCAACATGTTGAAATGGGCTTTGATTTGACTGTCCGTGTCCAAATGTGAATTTCCCTCTTCCCTGCCATTCCCTCTCACAGTGCAGCAATTGGGTTTTTGATTATTTCATCTCTCTGTTGCAGAGCACCACTTAATAAATAATGACTGGCTGATTGATTTTTCCCTCTCTGCTCCCTCTACCAACCCTCTCCCTTTCTCTTTCGCAATCTCTTCATCACGCTTTCTCTCAAAACACGCTCTCTCCCTCTTCTCTCATATCTTTCCAATCTCTCTTTCTCCCCCTTTTGGCTTTTGCCTTTCTATGCTGTCTCCCCTCCCTCACCCTGCCCTTTTTGTCTCCTCTCTTCTCTCCACAGCATGCCATGATGCTGCCTGTCCTCACCCACCATATCCGGTACCACCAGTGCCTGATGCACCTGGATAAGCTCATCGGCTACGTCTTCAAGGAGCGCTGCCTCCTTCAGGTAAGGCGCGGGCATGGCAACTTCTTACGGAGCGATGTGACTCCACGCCCCGACCCAAGCTGCATTATTTAAAGGCTGGCATAGTTGATAACAGGAGCAGGGGGTGGATAAGGAATGGCAAATCCCTCTGGTTCTTTTAGGCGGGGCACAGGCTACAACCGGTCAGATAGCCAGATGAAAAAGTAAACATTTTTGTGCCTTGGCTTCTTGCGCGCTGAGATCCGGGAGGGGAGCGTTCGGCTCATTACTGTGCCCATTCTGCCTCTGCGGGGATAGTTCAGGTGGAAACAGGGGCTCAGGAGTCACCTAAGGTAACTCAAACACACCGGCCTGAGTCATATCTCTGCAGCAGCCAGCCCGGGTCTGCTGTGAGTTGCCGTGACAGTAGTCAGGACAACAACAGCCTCCCCTGTAATGCCAGCTCTCCCCTGTCAGGTCTGCAGCCTCGAGCCGTGTGCTCTCGGAGTAAGCCCCACGGCTGCCTCCAGCAATATTGAAGAGCTGTCATAACCTGATACATTAGAAATCAATGTGTTGTAGCCTATACATAGTTAAAGAGGGGAAGGATGCATTAAGATTCGCTCAAGGCTCTGCATGCGTGCGTCTGTGCGTCTGTGTAGGGATCTGCGCATATCGATCAGGGATTGGCCATTTTGCTGCCCGTGTAGCGATGACCTGTCATTATGAGAACTGAAAAGGAAACACTTTGACCTGGTGTGAGGCCGGCCCTCTGCTGACAAGTGATGGCCCTTTCACTGAGGTGACGCCCATTTGACAGCTCCTGGGAAGATAATGATGGATTTGGCCCTCCCTCCCCCTCTCTCTCTCTCCCTCCTTCCACAAGAATACAATAGAAAACAATCAGTTTGATCATAACACTAGACAGCTCAAAGATGCGGACCACTGTGGTGCCTGTGTGTGTGTATGTGTGTGTGTTGTGTGTCTTTTCGTATCATGTGTCAGCCACTGAGGTGTTAATACCTTGACATGGGTCTTCGTCAGTGTGTGTGTGTGTGTGTGTGTGTGTGCGTGTGTGTGTGTGTGTGTGTGTGTGGACAGAGCAGGGCTGACAGCAGTTCACCACCACAGGAGCTGAAATGGCCCAGGTGGGGAGCCGTCATTGCTGGGTTTACAGCACCTTCCCCCCATCTACTACTACACACACACACACACACACACACACACACACACACACACACATCAGTGGGTAAGAGTCCACAGTACACACTCTCCTACCCGGATCTGTTTGGACAGGAGGGCAGCGGTCCTTGTTCATGCAGCACTCTCGGAGTCGGAACCGATTTCAGATCCGTCATCACTTCCCATTTGGCCGTCTGTTTAATTATGATCTGAGAACGTGCTGTTTATCCCAGATCAGTGCCTCCGCTGCGATGCCACAATCACACTTAATGAGTTTAACGTCCATTCATTTTCCAAAATGAGAGAATCTGTTACCACTCCATTATTGCATCGTGGATGATTTGCGTTTCAATGCGAGGGGGTTGTTTTGCATGCGTTGAATTCATCGTACCAGTGCAGAAATAAAGCACGACACTGTGGTCTTCATACCTGAGCGCTATCAAATCTTGATACACTTTGGTAAAACAATATTTTCTACAAATTGTGTCTGTTCTTTATAGAAGATTATAAGTAATTATCTAAGTTATCGTTACATTCTAGCTGCGTTTTTTGTTGACTCCCATAACCCTCTTCTCGTATCAAATGAATTTAGATGACGGTACGTGACGGGAGAATCTACTTCTGGGTTCTTCATCTATCCGTTTGTGGTACAGTAATGTATGCTGATATGATATATGCAGAGAAAATGTTCCAGTCTTGTTTTTCCCGTGACAGTATTTGGAGTTGACAAGTGTTGATTGGAGAGTTGTATGTCCAGTCACAGAGCTGATGTGGCTCTGGGGCGGCTGTTCAGAACCATCTAAAAGCGTTAAATCTGATGGTGTGGACTTGCATAAACACTGGCATAGTGTTGAGTTTTACACACTCAGTCAAATTAACACTGATGATTTTGCTGTGTATAGCTACATCTTTTTCTGATTAGACAGCACATACACTACATTTATTTTTACTATTTTTCACATTTTAGAATAATAGTAAAGACATCAAAACTATGAAATAACACAAATGGAATCATGCAGTGACAAAAAAAACGATGAAAGAAAATCAAAACTATATATTATTTTAGATTATTTAAAGTAGCCGCCCTTTGCCTTGATGGAAAGGCAAAGGCTTTGGAAAGAAAAAGAAATTCATACATAGGATCAACTTCACTATTTATATTTGTCTAAGAAACACATTTCAAGCATTTAAGCTTAAGCCTTTTAGATCAAAATGGCTTTAAGAGAATGAAAAACATGATACATTCAATCAGGTGTGTCCAGACTTTTGACTGGTAGTGTATTCTTGCATTTTATGATGAATGATGTTGTTGTATAAGCAGTGCTTCTATGTACTTGTATGTATGTGATATATTGTAAGCTATGTTTGCCAGCGGTTCTGTTGCTAACATTAACTAACAAGCCAAGCAGTGTAACATTACTGTATTCTCCATAGAAGAGATGAAAGCAGCTGATCAACTAGGGAGCCGGAGAGCTGAGATCACATTCTAATTGACTTGTAATTAATTAAGTCTATGTGTCATCGGCACAAATGTGCTGTGGGTCTGTACAGAATCGGTGCTCGGTTTTAACTAGCTCTCTGTAATGTGAATCAGTGAGTCAAAGTTGCAGTGAAAATTTATGTTGTAACAGTATAATCTCCAGCCACGCCTCATCAGTTTCGTTCCGATACGACCGAGCCACGGGAGCATTGCGTGGGGACTTTGCACATAGGTTGCAGCGACGTACATTGCGTTACAGATTAAATGCGATCGCGGCATGAGGTGACTGACAAAACCCAGCCGGAGAGCCAGAGTCTCTGCACTCTGCACTTCCCCCTACCCGCCTCCAGTGGAGCACTGGCCCTTTGAAGCTCCTCTTCTGAGAGCCTGCCTGTTAAAGATTTAAAACTGGGGGGGGGGGGGGGATGGAGATGCATGCGTTCCTGTTCGCAGAATGCTCCTCCATCACCACCTCCACCGTATTACCCCTCCTAATCCCACCCCCCCACTGCTTCACCCCGTTCTTCACTTTTTGACCCATGCTGGCAGAATGAGAGGCATCACAGAAGACCTCAATAATTTAACTGTACAAGTCCACAGCCTCCGCTCTGATCTCGCACGCTTTTGTTTGTGCGCCTGTGTGTGTGTGTGTCTGTCTGTGACTCAGTGTACAGAGTGCAAGGCTACTTCTTTTTTTGTTGTTTTGTTTGTTTTGTTATTCAGGATGGAGCATGCATAGCCACGTGATCGAGGCGTCCATCTGTTTCAGGCGGTCTCATTCCATTCCCATTGTGTTTTTTTTTTTTTTATCCCCGAATCCTGATTTACCTGTGTACTATATTAAATGATGCAGTACACAGTAATGACACTGTTGATTACTTGGGAGCGGGCGCGCTGTCAGCCAAGCAGGCAGTTTGCCCATCAGTTTCCCTGCATGCGGCTGCGGGAGGAACGCTCTTTCCAGTCAAGTCTGCCAGTCTCTTCTGAGCGATCATGTTTATTCCCATTTAGCCAAAGGCTGTTGAGCAGCAGCTGAGGCAGTGATCACTAAATCCAAATCCTTCTAATACTTTATGCAGTCATTATGTTGACAGGACAGTTACAGACGTCAATCCTCGGCTAAGATTCAGCTTAAAAGCCAATGCTGCTGTCGGTTTCTGCCCTTAACCGAAGGACCCGCAGTGTTTACAGAATAACTGATGTATTTTGCTTGATACTTTTCCTTTAGAATACCCAACTCTCTAGTTCAGGCTGTGTACTAGGCAGTCATTGACTTGTGTCTGACATAACACAATGGGGGAGTTGGAATTGGAAGTAGAAGTTGTTTTTTTTGTTTTTTTTTATCAAACTGTCAACACGGCGCTGAGAATTGCTAGATTTCTACTTGTGTCATGTCAAATATGTAGTTTTTGCCCACTAAAAAAAAAAAAAAAAAAAAAAAAATCTGTTCCTCTTAACCACAGAAAAAAATAGGATTGCTGTTGAATTTGTCGTCTCTCTGTTCAAGGCTACAAAGCTGAAGGCCTCTTGAGCGACTATAAATATTGAAACCTCCCTGTTAACATTTTACATATATATCTCATTGGAGCTTGAAATTGATTTGAAGTTGGCTGAAAGGAGACAAGCATTTTGAAAAGCAAGCCCAGTGGAGAAGAGTACTTTTTTTTTTTTTTTTTTTTGCTGAGATTAACATTCTCCTAATGTAAGATTGATAAAGGCTTGACATATCCTACTGAGCCCTATCTTTTCCCTTTTTCTTCCCTCAGCGAGTTGGAGATGTTCAGCCTAGACAGTCTTTCTAGGCACAGCAGTTTTGTCCTCTTTTCAAACAAAGCGTTTCCTTGAGGGTTATTTTTCTTCTTCCCCCCCCCCCCCCTCAAAGCTCCACTTATTTTGCCACTTGCCTCTCTTTACAGGTTTGCAAGTGTAAAGTCATCCACTTTCAGATATTAACTCCATTCGTACAAACAACTTTCACTTTTCACTCAAAGTGAAAGAGACAATGAGGCAAGGGGGTTTGCTCTCTCTCTCTCTCTCTCTCTCTCCGTGGTTTGCTTAAATACAGCCCACTCTCCTCTATTCCTTTGGGCTATCGCTGCTCCAACATTATTGGAACCATTTGCTTGGACCAGTGTTACAATTTGTAATTAGTCATTAGCCAAAAGAGGAAATGGAAGAGATCTGCCTCTGTGGAGGGTTTTCACGAGGCCTGGGGACCGTGTTGTTGAAGCTTCTGAGTCAGAAAGCAGTCAATTTCGCTTTTTTGTTGCTCACCAGACTATTGCTCCTTTTTTTTTTTTTTTTTTTTTTTTTGTCCAACTCCCTCATCAACCTATCCTTCCTCCTCCTCCTCCAGCTGGCCATGACTCACCCCAGCCACCACCTCAACTTCGGCATGAACCCCGACCACGCCCGCAACTCCCTGTCCAACTGCGGCATCCGCCAGCCCAAATACGGGGACAGGAAGGTCCACCACATGTACATGAGGAAGAAGGGTGGGTCGCTACTCTTTAATCTCCATCTCTGTGTTACTTTTTTCTCACTCTCTCTGTCTTGACCACTCACCTCTCTCCCCCCCCCCCTCCGTTGGGATTTTTTTTTTTTTTTTTTTTTTCAGGCATCAACACATTGATTAATCGACTGGGCCAGGACGACCCCTCCCCCTCCAGGTAGGCTGCCCGCAGGCCCCGTATCTGTTCATGCTATCACTGACCGCAGGCACAATCAAAGGGACGATTGTCGTGATTAATACGCCCGGCAGGCCTGCTGACAAGAAAATTAACCTGAACTGTGAAAGGAAAGGATATCTCAGGGGAAATGAAATGAGCTAATTTTAAGGGCAACGACTACTTATTATTGAATGTGAGCTGCTGTTACTCTCAGGACGTTGATCAGGTGTGTGTGTGTGTGTGTGTGTGTGTGTGTGTGTGTGTGTGTGTGTGTGTTGGCTCGGAGTCTTTCTTTCTCTTAACTCCTCAACTCTCCTCACATCACCTTCCTTTTTTTCTCCTTCCCCCCTCCTCTCTCCTTCCTACCTTCTGTCTCCTTCCCCACCTCCTGTTTCCTTCCCACCTCCTGCCTCCTGCCTCCTTCCCGCCTCCTCTCTCCTTCCTACCTTCTGTCTCCTTCCCACCTCCTGTCTTCTTCCCCCCTCCTGTCTCCTTCCCCACCTCCTCTCTCCTTCCTACCATCTGCCTCCCCTCCTCTCTCTGTCCCCACCTCCTGTTTCCTTCCCCCCTCCTGTCTCCTTCCCCGCCTCCTCTCTCCTTCCTACCGTCTGCCTCCTCCCCTCCTCTCTCTGTCCCCACCTCCTGTTTCCTTCCCCCCTCCTGTCTCCTTCCCCACCTCCTCTCTCCTTCCTACCGTCTGCCTCCTCCCCTCCTCTCTCTGTCCCCACCTCCTGTCTCCTTCCCCCCTCCTGTCTCCTTCCCCACCTCCTCTCTCCTTCCTACCTTCTGCCTCCTCCCCTTCTCTCTCTGTCCCCACCTCCTATCTCTTTCCCCCCTCCTGCCTCTTGTCTCCTTCCCACTGCCTCCCTCCTGTCTCCCCCCCCCCTCCTGTCTCCTTCCCCCCCTCCTGTCTCCTTCACCCCCTCCTGCCTCCTCTCCACCTCCTCTCTCCTTCCTACCTCCTGCCTCCTCCCCTCCTCTCTCTGTCCCCAACTCCTGTCTCTTTCCCCCCTCCTGTCTCCTTCCCACCTCCTGCCTCCTGCCTCCTTCTCCACCTCCTGTCTACTTCCCACCTTCTGCCTCCTGTCTCCTTCCCCCCTCCTGTCTCCTTCTGTCTCCTGTCTCCTTCCTACCTCCTGTCTTCTTATCACCTCCTGTCTCCTTCCCCCCCTCCTGTCTCCCCCTCCTGTCTCCTTCCCCCCCTCCTGTCTCCTTCCCCAACTCCTGTCTCCTTCCCCATCTCCTGTCTCCTTCCCCATCTCCTGTCTCCTTCCCCACCTCCTGTCTCCTTCCCCACCTCCTTTCTCCTTCCCCATCTTCTGTTTCCTTCTCCATCTCCTGTCTCCTTCCCACCTTCTGCCTCCTGTCTCCTTCTGCCTCCTCTCTCCTTCCTGCCTCCTGTCTCCTTCCTACCTCCTGTCTCCTTCCTACCTCCTGTCTCCTTCCCACCTCCTGTCTCCTTCCCTACCTCCTGCTTCCTCCCCCCCTCCTGTCTCCTTCCCATCTCCTGCCTCCTGTTTCCTTCTCCACCTCCTGTCT
Organism: Centroberyx affinis; assembly: GCF_046629955.1. Taxonomy (NCBI): domain Eukaryota; kingdom Metazoa; phylum Chordata; class Actinopteri; order Beryciformes; family Berycidae; genus Centroberyx; species Centroberyx affinis. The sequence continues at coordinate 222,872 of NW_027282579.1, read as the reverse complement.
CCTTCCCACCTTCTCCCTCCTGTCTCCTTCCCCCCTCCTGTCTCCTTTCCCCCTCCTGTCTCCTTCCCACCTCCCACCTCCTGCCTCCTGTTTCCTTCTCCTGCCTCCTGTTTCCTTCTCCACCTCCTGTCTCCTTCCCACCTTCTCCCTCCTGTCTCCTTCCACACCTCCTGTCTCCTTCCCCTCTCCTCTCTCCATCCTACCTCCTGCCTCCTCCCCTCCTCTCTCTGTCCCCACTTCCTGTCTCCTTTTCCACCTCCTGTCTCCTTCCCACCTCCTGTCTCCTTCCCACCTCCTGTCTCCTTCCCACCTCCTGTTTCCTTCCCCATCTCCTGTCTCCATCCCCACCTCCTGTCTCCATCCCCACCTCCTGTCTCCTTCCCCACCTCCTGTCTCCTTACCCATCTCCTGTCTCCTTCCCCACCTCCTGCCTCCTTCCCCATCTCCTGTCTCCTTCCCCACCTGCCGTCTCCTTCCCCATCTCCTGTCTCCTACCCCCCTCCTGCCTCCTCCCCCTGCCTCCCGTCTCCTTCCCCCCCTCCTGCCTCCTCCCCCTGCCTCCTGTCTCTTTCCCCTGCCTCCTGTCTCCTTCCCCTGCCTCCTGTCTCCTTCCCCCCCTCCTGCCTCCTCCCCCTGCCTCCTGTCTCCTTCCTCCCTCCTATCTCCCCCCCCCCCCTCCTGCCTCCTCCCCCTGCCTCCTGTCTCCTCTCCCCACCTCCTGTCTCCTTCCCCTCTCCTGTTTCCTTCCCCATCTCCTGTCTCCTTCCCCACCTCCTGTCTCCTTCCCCATCTCCTGTCTCCTTCCCCACCTGCCGTCTCCTTCCCACCTCCCGCCTCCTGCCTCCTTCCCCATCTCCTGTCTCCTTCCTCCCTCCTGTCTCCTTCCCCCCTCCTGCCTCCTCCCCCTGCCTCCTGTCTCCTTCCCCCTCCTGCCTCCTCCCCCCATCTCGCGTCTCCTTCCCCCCTCTTGCCTCCTCCCCCCACCTCGCGTCTCCTTCCCACCTCCCGCCTCCTTCCCACCTCCCGCCTCCTTCCCCCTTCCTGTCTCCTTCCCCATCTCCCGTTTCCTTCCCTCCCTCCTATCTCCTTCCCCCCTCCTGCCTCCTCCCCCTGCCTCCCGTCTCCTTCCCCCCCCCCTCCTGCCTCCTCCCCCTGCCTCCTGCCTCCTCCCCCTGCCTCCCGTCTCCTCTCCCCACCTCCTGTCTCCTCCCCCTCCCCTAGGATCAATCACAATGAGAGACTGGAGTTCCTGGGTGATGCCGTCGTGGAGTTCCTCACCAGGTGAGAAAGCGCCTCTCGTGTCTTTGATAGACGCGGCCACTAATTGAAGCCGACGTCAACACCACCGGCCTCTTCTTCCTCTCACCCTTCTTCCCTCACTCTTTATCTCTCTCTCCTTCTCATTGTCTATCTATCTATATCTGTCACCCCCCCCCCCCCCCCTCCTCCTCCTTCCACACTTCCCCCCCCATTCAAGACAGTGATTTACTGGTAATTGGAACTGGGATGTAATTTCTCCCCCCCAACCCCCCCCTTACCCTTTTTAACGGCCTGAAATTCTCCATGACAACTCACAATTAGCTGTCTGGAATGCTGACTGTGTTATTGACTCCCAGGTGAGTGTAGACCGCGCTGCCCAACACTTGCCTAAGCACAGCGCTAATTATATGTAGCTATTATTAATCTCACACACTACCTACCTAGCTAGCTGCCCGCCTACCCACCGCTGCTTCTTCATATGAGTGGATGTTATGACAGGGGAAGAAAATGCGAGGGTTTCTCTAGCCACACGGATGTTAACGCACATGGACTCGAGCGCTCGCATGCAGACGCAGGTTGCCAAATGTGAGACAGTATTTTTATCATCTATTAGCATACAATAACCTCACAAAACAACACTCCTAACCCTCGATGCCAGCGCTTCCACAACACTGAACGGTGAAGAGCGGGATCGGACCTTTTTAATTAGAAGCGAAACTGGTGTGCACAGCTTCAGCTCCTTATGGAGCAGAAAGAGTACTACAAAGAAGATGGCTAGCTTCCGTTTCTCTGGACATTTTTTTTTTCCCCCTCTTTCCCTCTCTCCCCGTGTGTTCCTCCTTTGATTGTTAGCGTCTGACGGTACATGCATCGGCCCACGCTCTGGCCCTCTGAATAATTTATCAGCCTCTTGTCCAGTTAAATGGGTACAGCAGATCGAGCCAACTGCCCTGCACACCTCCAGCGCGCTCTGTCCTCAGAGGCTGCCTCTGCCTCTGCTGTTTAGCCAACAGAATATAACCCCAAGCCAGGGAGCTACTGTTGAACAGGGGGTCACAAGATGATTTTAAAGGGTCAAAAGACAATGTAAAAAACAGATTTTTATAGAATAAATCCATAATTCTCATTTTCAATATTTATGTTATGTATTTTTTCTTTTGAAATAGTACATATATGTGTTTATTTAAAGTAAAAATGCCTTAAAAGGGAAACTAGTAATCATCTTTGGTGTCAAAGGTCACCATTCTGCATATTTACCGTAGCAACAGGGTTGCAAACAGGCATCACTTTACTTTTTGGACTCGAGAGCCAAAAAGTTTGAGAACCACAGCTGTAGAGCATGAAAGGAAAAGCACAGGAGGGACCGATATGAGACGGGTTTCAGATATAGCAGCAAGTGCTGCAGTTTTCATGTTTCACTTAATGACGTTTTGATGTGCCACATGGTCGACGCAGTCAGAGGTTTTGCTTTGCTGTACAACTAACAACATTATGAAGAAGATAATGCTGCTCTATTCCATTCATCTTAAAGAGATGTCCCAGTCTACTCCTGTTTAGTGAGCTCATTGACACATACAGTACCATTCAAAAGTTTGGACATATTTTTCACATTTTAGAATAATGGTAAAGACATCAAAACTATGAAATAACACAAATATAATGATGCAGCTCCCAAAAAGTGTTAAACAAATCAAAACTATCTTATATTTTAGATTCTTTAAAGTAGCCGCCCTTTGCCTTGATGGAAAGACAAAGGCTTTGGAAATAAATTCATACATAGGATCAACTTCACTATTTATATTTGTCTAAGCAACTAATTTCAAGCATTTAAGCAGAAGGCTTTTAGATCAAAATGGCTTTAAGAGAATGAAAAACATAGTACATTCAATCAGGTGTGTCCAAACTTTTGACTGGTAGTGTATGAACACACAGAAACACACACATTCACAAACACACACACATCACATATCATTCATCACATTTTGACAACATTTTTTAGAAGGGAAAAAAAATAAAGACAAAACCATTTAAATACAACACACAGTTTGCTCTTGTTGTACCTGAAGAATGCTGTGCCACCCAGGCAGCCAGTCTCCATGACTGACGCATTCACCAAAACACCAAGTGTCCCTGCTCTAATTATTTTTCATTACACTAAGTGGTATTTATTAATTCCAAGTGCTTTGTTTTTGCACTAAGATCACAATGCCCTGACAAATAGACCTCTCGTGAATTTGGAAAACAGAACGCCACCTGCTTTCCTCTCTTTGCATTGATTAGAAATGACTGAATTAAATGGCCTGTTTTAATTCAAATGAAATCAAATGACACGCTGCGGTTAGGGAGACGCTGGACCGTAATGAAAATGGAACCTGCTCGCCTGGAACCCAGCTGTGTGACTACTGAAGCGTCTGCGGCTATTTCTGGGATCCAACGCCAACCTGGAAAGGCTGGAAATCTATGGGAAATTAATTTGATGGTCTTGAAAAGTGTGAGAAAGTATGAATGGAAAGCTGTTGTTTAAGAATGATACTTATGTGATTGTACATTTTACTATCACTATTGCTCATATTGAAGACTGATTCACATATTTGCATCCAGTCAAAAAAAAAAAAAAAAAAATTAGGTCAAAAGTTTGGACACACCTGACTGAATGTTCTCTGTTTTTCATTCTCTTAAAGCCATTTTGATCGAAAGGCTTTTGCTTAAATGCTTGAAATGTGTTTCTTAGACAAATATAAATAGTGAAGTTGATCCTATGTATGAATTTCTTTCCAAAGCCTTTTGCCTTTCCATCAAGGCAAAGGGCGGCTACTTTAATGAATCTAAAATATAAGATAGTTTTGATTTGTTTTAACACTTTTTTGGCTGCTGCATAATTCCATTTGTGTTATTTCCTAGTTTTGATGTCTTTACTATTACTCTAAAATGTGGAAAATAGTAAAAAATAAAGAAAAATGTGTGTGTCCAAACTTTTGACTGGTAGTGTGTGTGATATTCAAATGGAAGATGTGTAGCCATCTTGGATCCGCCGGCTTGTTCCCTAGTCGTTCTCATCTGCATTTTGTTTCCCTGTGTCCACAGTGTCCACCTGTATTACCTGTTTCCCAGCTTAGAGGAGGGCGGCCTGGCCACCTACAGGACGGCCATCGTACAGAACCAGCACCTGGCAATGCTAGCCAAGGTAGACCCGCCTCCTCCAACTCTTAACAAGTCTTCCCTCCACAGGTCAAAACAGTGAAAGGTCTCCGAGCTGACAGGAGAACATGTTGGAGGCGGCGTTATTGTTTTCTGTCTTGCTGTTATGACTTTGCTTCTTTCTAAGGGGGCACTGGGGAAAAGAGTAATTTTGTCTCGCTGCCATTCCTTCCCTTTTTTTTTTTTTGCCCCCTCAGGTTTGTAATTGGAGTTAAAAGGTTGTTGTTTTGAAGGTCTACACTGGTGCGGCTGGGGTCCCTGTGGGCCCCTACAGGTCTTCCTGAAACACTCTCCAGTTCCCGTTATCACCAGGCCCCCTTGCTTCCCCCCTCGCTTTCCCCCTTCTCTCTCTCTCTCACTGGCAGCAGCATAGAGCCAAGCCACACTCACTGGCACGCTTGTAAAGAACACAACAATAATCGTCCCGTGATGTGGAGAAAGCAATTAAAAACTTCAATCTTTCATGTTGCTCCCCGCTGAATACAAAGATGCAGCCGCCCGAATCTGCATTAGTGCTGTGTAGCAGTTTGGCTTGTTTCAATTTGCCGCTCGCGGTAAAGTGAGTATGATACAGTGTTCGACGTTGCCAAGTTGTTTACCAGGCTCCTCTAAAGCCGTCTGCTCAAGAACACTCGCAATTATCTCTCAAAAAATATCTTCAGCAAGCAACGGCACAAGCCGCCACTTCACTTGGAAGGCTTAAAAGTCAGAACGAGTTCCCTCTGAGTTGGAGTATTTATGATTTGTGATTTAATTTGTGTGTGCAAGCGCGGGGGGTAGGATACCACCAACAGTTAGCAGCCATAATTAAATAGCACCCTGACTGTTTTTGCCGGGTTCTCTTCTGTGGTACGCTGCCAATAAAGTCAAGTTGGGCTACTTTTGACTTGGCTCAGGAAAACAACAGGAGAAAGTTTGACTGACCCACAGTGAACTTATCAGAACACTCATTTACATAAAATGCAACAGACTAGGCATGTGGGCGTTTTTTGTGTTTTTTTATACATTTTTAAACCTTTATTAGTCGACTGAGAATGCATGCTTTTTTTCCGCAGTGCCCTTCTTCGCACTCAAACAGCTGCATATACAGTATGTTCACTCCTGCACAAAAACAGACAATTAGCTGTTGGCCAATTAGCAGCTGGGGCAGTTCAGGTGGGGGTTCAGTTTCTTGATGGTAGTTGTTGGGTGTATGGGGACAGACTTTGTCATTCACTTTCCCCACAGATTTTCCCAGCAGGTTTGTGGATTTAAAGCAGTGACCTTCCAGTCACAAACACACTCCTCTAACATATAAATAGTTCATATGAAACTTCAGTCTAGGTCTAGAAGGAGTACTTGCAGTATCAATGTATGTTTTTGTACAAAGTGATTTGCCGGTGATGCAGCCCACTACTTTTACTTTCAGAGAGAATGAAGGTCACCGCTGGAATATTTCACAGTTTATCATGGGATTATCTAGTGTGTGTGTGTGTGTGTGTGAGCCAGTCTATTTTTGTGTGTGCACGTATGCGCGTGTGTGTGCACATTTTCCCCCTTGTGCCGGCTTACTGCATCATGCCACAGCTGGACAACACATGGGCACATCTGTCAGTGCCATGAAGTAGAACCTTTTTCCAACAAGGGCAGGCAATCTTTTTCATTTCCCTTGAGTTTTTAGGCCTTTTCCAGGTTTTCGCTCGTTTTCAATGGAGAGCCTATAAAAACATGCAATACCAAAAAGACGCTATTACATTTGAAGAGGCTATTACAGCGGCGCTGGCACCGATTTGAATGTGTTTGTCTTTTGCAGAAACTGGAGCTGGATCGCTTCATGCTCTACGCCCACGGACCGGATCTGTGCCGGGAGTCGGACCTGCGACACGCCATGGCCAACTGCTTTGAGGCGCTCATCGGTGAGTTTCCCACGAGACGCAAGATGGAATCAGTGATGATGGCGGTGCATGGAAACAACAAAGAGGGAACGCATTTTTAGAGAACTGAATATGTAAATCTATTCCTAAAAGAATAGATTTACATATACCCAAAACAAATATTCTCTCTCTCTCTCTCTCTTTCTCTCTCTCCGCTCACATAAAGAGAACACAGAAATTGGTAGGGGGTTTAATACCCTAGTTAACTATTAACCACAGTGCAGGGCTGCTTTACTGGACTCTAAAACAGCACATTGTTGTTTTTATTGGTAACAATGCATAAATGTGTCTAATTCATGTGCATGTGCTTTGAATATCATTTTTTAATAGCTTTAATTCAGGTTTGTGTGTGTGTTTAGCTGTGTAAATAGCTGCAGTGGATCTCCCATTAGGCCCCAGACACATTAAGCAGCTTTATTGATCTCAGGAGATGTGGTTTGACCTCTGGTTGGACAGGCAATCCCTAGAGCGCCGCTCTCCCTCACCCACACCAAACATACACACAAGCTAGCTATTCATCTCGCTAGCGGTTCGGTGGAGTACATTGGAGTTTGTGCAGTGATTAGGATCCCCTGCCCCCCCAAAAACACACACACAAAACACACACATACACCAGCACAAATCTCTTGGTGGAGGCGATCTCCCTCTCTCTCCCCCTCTCTCTATCTAACCCCATGGGCAGTGCTAAGCTAAGCCTCAGTCCTGGAGAGCTGCAGAGTCGGCAGCTTCCCTCATCTTATCACCATCTTGATTGAACCGGTCCAGCCATCCCTCCGCTCGCCCGATGGTAGATACGGAAAGTGGGTTGCTTTAAAGAGATCTTCTCTCCCGTCTCCCGCCCCGACACCAAAAAAAAACAGCTGTGCGTGAAGAGCGGCGGGAAAGTGCTGACTGGCATCACACACCCCCCTCCCGCCCAAACCCCCCCTCCCTCTCGGCCCTGGGGCCCTGTACTTGTTACGGGTTCATTATCGGCGGAGACGGAGTCGTAATCTATTCGGTCCTGTGGCTGTCGCCGCCTCATTGCGGCGTACATCCGAGCGAGGCAGCGGGGCCGCGACAGCAGGCGCCTCTCTTTCTTTCCCTCGTCCCTCTCTGTCCCGTTCTATCTGAAATTTCATTTTAGTAAAACTGATGAATAAACAGGGGTGCTGGTGTAAAAGGAACCTGTGAGAAAACCGCTGTCAGAGAGCGTCCTGTGGTGATGGGTTTTGGATCAGTAACTCAAAATAGCCTCCACATATGCCAGCCACACACGCTGATGGGCAAAACACACGTATACACACACACACACACACACACACACACACACACACACACACTCACTCCAGAGACATGCAAAATCACTGGCGTTGAGATTGCTGTCTTGATGTTCTCTCCCTTTCAGTGGGACTTTTGTCATCTTCATTTCAGTTTTTTAGCTCAAAGGCCTCCTTTAAGACCCCGTTGTCGAGCTGTCTATCTTTCTCCTCCCTCCCCTCTCTCCGACTTACTCTTTTTGTCCCTTTTGCTTTCCTCCATCTCTCTCTGTTCCCCCCCCTGTGATGTAGTTTGGGTGTTATTAGGTGAAAGATGTGTCATGGAGATGATGAGTCATCCTGTCACTCTGTCAGCCCCCCACTCCCAACCCCCCCACCCCACCAACCCACTAACTCTCACCGAGCGCTGCGTTTTCTCCTTACAAGACAAACTCAGGAGCGCTCACACGTGCGGTAGGATGGGACGGGGGGCACGATTGCTGTCATTTCACCCTCGCGCACGCTTTCCTTCTGACAGAGACGTCAAACCACCACTTTCACAAAAGCAGCTGGCACCACATCAACAGAGTTGCACTTGCAGAAGTGTCGCTGCCTTGTTGTCTGAGGCACCGTCGTCTTTTTTTTCTCTTCTCTTTAACATGCTATTTTCCCCTAGCACTGAATCAAAGTGTGCCACGTGCGTAGAATTCAAATGCATCTTTTTTTTTTTTTTGTACATTCCCCTTTTGAAAGTGGAGATGGAATATGACATGCACATAATATTTCCAAGGCCCTGGCAGATAGCTTTAACGGCTTACTATGCATGTTTTCTGACCTCTGTTTTATTTGTTTCTCTGCCACAGTGACCGTTGAACCTGGACTGTGTTGGAAATGGCAGATAATCTCCTGCTTTGCATGGGCCAGGCTTCTCCTCTGTTGGTGGAGCGGAGAATGTGTCTGTATCTCCTAACCCTGAGGCAGGGCCATTCTCTTGCTCGGGATAGAGAGAGAGAGAGAGAGAGAGAGAGAAACAGAGAGAGAGAGAGAGAGAGGAAGAATGGAGGGAGAGCGGTGGAGGAATGGAAAGCGAAGGCATCTGCAATGCAAATGGGTGCCCTGCAACCCTGAATAATTCAAAGTGTTGAATGGAAATCTTGCTTTTCTGATCCCCTGTCATTAACTTCTGCCGGAGTGGGCCATTCTCATTTGGGCTCTTTTGGCCTGCGCGCCTCCCATTCTGTACTCTCTCTCACACCCTCTCTCTCTCTTTCTCTCTCTCTCTCTCTCTCTCTCTCTCTACTTTTGCGCTTGCCCACTTTACCTCTTCGTCTTTAGAAACCACTTTCTCCCTCAGACTATTCAGAGAGAGTCTGCACGCCTGTTGCCCTCCCTTTTCCCTCTCAGGTCCTCTTCACTGATAAGCCACCTCGCTTCCTTCCTATCGAACCGTTTGAAAAGCATTGAGGGAAAGAAGAAAAGAGGCCCCACTCTGTTTTTATGGCCCTAATTTCCTTGTACAGTTGATCTGTGGATTATACGCTGCCAGCAGCCATGGGGGATACAGATGGTGAACCTTTGTGAGGGCCCCCTCTAAGCTCTTCCTATTAAAAGAATGGAGAGAAAGGATTATCTCTCACTTGCTGAATATCAGATTCATACACAATACAGCCGGTGTATTCATTGAGCGAGCACTGCTCTCTTTGTTAATTGCTGCAACGGTAGCAATGGTGGAGTTGGTTTCTCGTGCTCCCTCTTTTGTTTTGTTTCTGTGTTTCACCCCATCCCCCCCCCCCCACCAGCCTCATTTTTGAAAAGTAAGATGTTTGATGTTACAATGTAATCAGCCTGCCTTTGTTGCCACTGTAGCAAAATTTCTATTTTCATGTTTTGGTTTGGTTTATTTTGCCGTTAATATGTTGCTTTCTGTGTCCGTCTGCTGCTTCCGCCCCTATCGAGCCGAGAGAGAGCGGCTTAATATATTATTTGATGGATTAGAGCCTGAGCGTTTTTGAATAATTCATTCTAGGTTATTAATGTGACTGTCAGCCGCTGGTGTTTCATATGCCCCAGACTCTGGGTTTTTATTGGTCACTGAAAGCCCACAGACATTGGAATTCTATTCCTAAACATAACACTGTACAGTTGGCATGGCTGTCTGAGTGTGATGTGTGACAGATGTGGAGATTCATTAGCAACATGACCGGCCTTCTCCGCACAGTTCTGGATGAAGGCTGTGACTTGGGTTTGCTTCGTCCACTGTGCTCTCAGACCTGTATCAAATTTATTTTATTACATTGAAGTTTCAAATGGATCAGACCTATTTTGTAAGTTTCATTTAGTTTGGCAGGAGCAAGTGGATCAATTATACGGTCCCATTAGTATCAAAGTTATATCCAGTGCAAACTCAAATGAAGCGTGCCCACTGCAGTGTCAGTGATTCTTAATATGCATATTCTAAGCAGGTCTACTGCAGACCGAGGCTTCATGCATTTTGTGCTGGTTTCTCTGGCAGAGTCGGCATCTCAGTGGGTTGAATGGGCCAGGGCTTTGAGACTGCAGAGCGATTTGGCTGGGCATGATGGTACTGCAAGATGAGCTGCAGAGAGATGCTAGCGTATAATTGCCAGTTGAGTTGGCCGGGCGTCTTGGTGGGCTGCGTATTCAGGGCCTCCGCTGCAACTTTGCAAGCTGATGGGGTGGACTGCGAAGCCTGGATCTCCGTTTAATGATTGCGGCATGTTGTGCGATTGATTGGACCGCTCTGGGGCACACTTTTTGCACGGACAGCCTCCTTGTCAGAGCGTTCTCGCTAGAATTAACTGCATATCTTGGTTTCTTCATCCACGGGGCCTTTGATTGACACCAAAGGTGTTGCTTTGAGATTTTTAATACCTTTTTCATTCCCTTGAGGCTCTCCCTCTTTCCCCCTCCCTCGCTCCCTGCATACCCGTCGCCTTCTCTTTCCTCTTGGAAGAAGTTTGGAAAATCCAATAAGAAGCAAAACCTCTTTGAGTCCCAATGACTTTGAGGCCTCCACTTGGCGGAACTTTCCAAATCTGCTGTGTCATCGAAACGTGATGAAAGCCGCCCCTGGGCCCCACCCACACCCCCCCCCCCCCAGCCTCGATGTTCACACACACACATGAATGCGGTATGACTGATAGTTGAAAGACAGTCAAAACTCGGCCCAAGGAGGGAGTTCTATCCACCCACAGCTGGTCTCCAGAGGAAACATCTGCTGTGTAGGAGCATCTAGAACTGAGGTCCACATTATGGAGAAACCACAAATCTCAGGGCTGATGCTTAGTGGAAGACATCCTGTGAGGAACCGCTCCCGTCTCTGGGGCCCGCTGCGGTCTGCCTCAGCGAGACGCTCACACCGTCACGCCGAGATTACAGAGGCCTCGCGCTCCGGTACACATCTGCAAGGGGTTTTGCGGTGTGCGGTGTTTGTGAACTTAAAAATGAGAGTTTAGATGTATAGATTTTGATTAATAGGCCTATTTTGTTATTGGGTAGTCATAAGCAGGGCAGGAAATTAACTTTTTTTGTCCCAAAATTCACAAGCCACCTTCATTATTTTACCAGTTAACTAGGTTTCCAGAGCAGAAAAGGACCTCCAAATGACACTTGGGCACCTGCCAAGTGGCTGGTGGAGGAGGCAAACTCGCCTCCATCAACTTTTACCACCATTTGGCTAGTGGCTGGTAGCAATTTCCCGCTCTGTGTGGACGTAAAGGGAGTGAGAGGAAGATGGAGTGGGTGTCTTGTGCGCACGTGTGTTTGCCTTTGTGCCGGGTGGATTGTTTGTATTTCTTTATGGTTCTGTTTATGTAGGTCTTCAGTGTTTGTGTGTGTGTCTGTGTGTGTGCGCAAATGGCCTGTTAGCCATCTGAAAGCAGTTTTCCTCCCCCGATGATGAATCCCTCATATCTGTTTTTGATGTCGTCCATGAAAGCAGTTTGAGCGTTTAGACTCGCAACCGCGCCGCGCCCCATCTCCAATGGCTCATTTATGCACATAATAAAAACCATTGCACAATTGTATACCCAATTTGCCAGGTGGTTATTGCTTTCTAAATTGAATGAGCCACCCTAAGTGTGATATGGTTCGAAGTTGTACGCAACTTAAAGGCGCCGAGATAGTTCCGCCGATGTTAGCGGGAGAAGAGGTAGAAGGGGAAAACAAAACAACAAAAGAAAACAAAAAAAGAGAGCCGACTGGTGCAACAGAACGAGATGGAGAGATATCATTCCCATAGAGAGCGAAATTTGGGATACTCGTCTTGTCCCCCCGCGCGCTGTGACAGCAGCTCTCGGCAATTTGGGACTGATCCTCTATCGATTTTCTTTCCTTGTCCCTTGTGTGTCTGTGTGTGTGTCTCTCTGTGTTTGTGTGTGTGTGTGTGTGTGTGTGCTCTCTGACCTTCTGCTGTGTATTTGTTCCTCACTGAAATTGAATTCAGTGCATGCTGTGTGTTTTTCTGCACATTTGCACAGATGTGTCGTGTGTAGGCGAGTGGCTAAGACGGTGCTATGCCTTTGTGTGCGTGCATTTGTCTGTTTAAGCGTATATATGTGTGTTTTTTTCTTCATGTTAGGCTTATTCATACCTATGCATGTGTGTGAAAGAGGGACTGTGGCTCAGCCTGCCACTCTGAATTCAAGCTTGATGTTTATGTGACCTTGGCCAGTTCCATCTCTAGTCGGTGTGGTGATGAAGCCGTCCCTTCCACTCCTCCTCCTCCTCCTCCTCCTCCTCCTCCTGCTGCGCTCTGACAGGGGGGAGGTGGATCCGCACCGGAACCCCGAGGTCATTTCACCATCAAAAAGCAATAAAAATGCACTCCTACTTTTAATAAAGCAATTATAACTCATTGCCGAGTTCAATTAATTTTAAGTTTTCCATTAGGAGAGAAGTCTGGAATTGCCTCAAAATTGCTTGGAATTTTTACGCCAGCAAATGTACTGGTGGAACTTGGTGCTTTTTTTTTTTTTTTTTTTTTGAACAGTCACTCGCAAATGTGTGTGGCTGGGGGTTGGGTAGCGGTTTTGCCATTTCACGTGTTTAAAAAAAAAAAAAAAGTATCCGGCACCATTTCCAGCAAATATTGCACACAGTCTGCACCACCACTTTTGATTAAACTTTGCTTTATCGATCTTGTCCACTTTCATCCTGACTTTCTCCTCATTTCTGTTTTTTTTTTTTTCTCTCTTTCTCTCTGGTTTTTCCTCAGGTGCTGTGTATTTGGAAGGAGGCTTAAAGGAGGCCAAGCTGCTCTTTGGGAGGCTGCTTTTCAACAGCGAGGTAAGTCACTAAATTAGTAACTCAGTTATACTGTAATCTGGTCTTCTGCCCCTCACCTCTCTGTGTTTTCATTTACAGTGTGTGTGTATGTGTGTGTGTGTGTGTCTGTGGACACTCGTGCATGTGCGCATCAGTGTTAGAGAGGGAGATAGAGTGCCTGTTTCTGTGTGGATAGATGAAATGTCCTTGGTTCTTTTTTATGATTGCCCTCTGGCCATGAAAGTAAACAACAGACTATTGAGTTAGCGTGATGCGGGGGTCTGTATTTGTATGGTGAGAGACATTCCTTATGTCAGTGTTGTTGCTGTCTCTCTTCTACACAAGAGGAAGAGCAGATAGAAAAAAGATCGGTGACCGTGGGCCTGGCAGGGTGCACATTCGCTTTTTAAAAACTGAGGCTAAATGAATATATTTTGAGCTGCTGAGCAGAGGTGGATTAAAGAATGGCCTGTGGGCACAGTGGCTTGTATTGCTGACAAAAGTTTCAGCCTGAGAGAGAGAAAAAAAAACAAAAAAAAAAACGCCACCGAACAATGAGCAAAACAACATCCATTGGAGCAGAGAGAAGATGGGGCACGCTAGGTTAAGGCTTCTGATTCAGAAATTTGTGTATAGACGGACAGAGAGAAACACACACGCAGAAAAACATGACTACTTACACAAAAGAAACCAACAGCGCTGAGCATGTAAACATTCCCATGGCTATTGTAAGAAAAGATGCCTACCGTTTTTACCTTTCCCTAACTGTCCAGCTGATGATAGGACTTGGAGTGCGGATGTTTGTTTTCATCGCTCGAGGAGACGAGGGCTGAGAGGAAAGGCAGACGTGCTTATGATGGTATTTTCAGATAAAGTGTGTGTGTGTGTGTACAATATTGAGTAAAGAAGGGACTTGAAAGGGTTAGGACATGGCTGGAGCATGATTAAGAGAAAAAATAAACCCAAACGGTGAAGAAGGATTTGGACAATTCTCAAATAGAAAGTTTTAGTTTACCTTGGTGACTCTTACTTCTAAGATATTCTGCTTTTTTTTTGTCATTTCAGTTGTACTGAGTCACCTGTTAATCTGATACCATTCCTTCATTTAATTGTAGAGTAGATAACTGGGATTTCCAGGTTACTTTTCCACAGGCTGGATATGGTATCTCAGAAACGAAATATTCTGCAGAGGTGTAATATTTAACAATAGATACCATTTTATGTGCAATGGGGCTGAATCCAGTTAGGGCTGAATCCAGTTATTACATTTTATAATTCTGGGATTACCTGTGCTGTAGTGTTTCTATGACTCTTGCTGGCACAGAAAGTTCACCCACTGCACCCTGCAACGTAAAAGATCTAGGCCTATCTACAATAAGACTACCTCTCTCTCTCTCTGTCTCTCTCTCTCTCTCTCTCTCTCTCTCTCTCTCTCTCTCTCTCTCAATTCAATTCAATTCAATTCAATTCAAATGAGCTTTATTGGCATTAAATACAACAGTATCTGTTGCCAAAGCAGAACAGTGATAATCAAGAAAAAGTAGCAATAATAACAACAAAGATAATTGAACAATAGAAAGTTGTGATTATTCAATCACACACAAAGGAAAAAATTGAAAATATTTGGGTCAGTTGTCCTGTCTCAGGTTTTCACAGCATGTGATATAAACAGCAGCTAGTGTGGCACACTCACGTTTTTCTCCAAGGAGATCTCTCTCTCTCTCTCTCTCTCTCTCTCTCTCTCTCTCTCTCTCTCTCTCTCTCTCTCTCTCTCTCTCTCTCTCTCTCTCTCTCTCTCTCTCTCTCTCTCTCTCTCTCTCTGTGTCTGTGTCTCTCTCTGGCTCGCTCTCTCTCTCTCTCTCTCTCTCTCTCTGTGTCTGTGTCTCTCTCTGGCTCTCTCTCTCTGTGTGTCTCTGTCTCTCTCTGTCTCTTCGTCTGTGTCTGTGTCTCTCTCGCTTTCTCTCTCGTCTGTGTCTGTGTCTGTCTCTCGCTCTCTCTCTGTGTCTCTGTCTGTCTCTCTCTCTGTCTCTTCGTCTGTGTCTCGCTCTCTCTCTCTGTCTCTTCGTCTGTCTGTGTCTCTCTGTCTCTCTCTCTCTCTGTCTCTTCATCTGAGTCTGTCTCTCTCTCTCTCTCTGTGTCTCTCTGTCTCTCTCTCTCTCTGTCACCTCGTCTGTGTCTGTGTCTCACTCTCTCTCTCTGTCTCTCTGTCTCTTCGTCTGTCTCTCTCTCTCTCTCTCTCTCTCTCTCTCTCTCTCTCTCTCTCTCTCTCTCAGGATCACCCATGCACATTAGGAAACCCTCAGGTGAACATGCATAGGCTGATAAAACATTGATGCTGTGTGCTAGACTGCAGTGTGAGTCCATACATTGTTAGCATGGACGGCACAGTGGGAATCACAGACCCTGTCGAATGTTGTTCCCTGCACTAACCATTGACCTACACACTGACCACAAACCACAGAAATTATATTTAAATTTTAGGCAAATTGTTCAGGAAAGGGCATGTGGCTGTGGTGAGACTGAAACCTATGGCATTTTGTTTATGGATGGTCTCTCTTATCACTAGGGCACCTTGCTGCACAGTAAAATTAAGCAACAAGCACCAAGAAGCCGTGCTTAACAATTGATTTCCGAGCAACTAAAAGACGTTAGGCATGATGCTAAGCAGAGTACCAGTATCTGTGGTGATTTTCGCATTGCTCGGTGTTTAAATTAACAGTTATGTGGTCACGGTTGTGCGTTTGGGTATCTCACAACATCTTAAAATGGGACTCCAGTATACGAAATCTGTTTTCTAACATGTACCGATACAACACTGTAATACTGACATAGGCTTCCACAGGACGCTGACAAACCGTTAGTAGTTTTTGGACTTGTGCTTAATAGCGTACTGTTAATTGGAAGCGCGGTGCAGAACGGCATCCTCAATCTGCCGTACTGGCTTGAGTTAACGAACCAAATTGGCTTGAGAGTGATCAGCAATCTTATTCATCAAAAGTGGCAAATGATGCGCCGGCGATACGTATTCCTCTTAGTTCATGTGAGATACAGTTAAGCGATACTTTCACTCAAGTATATGTGCGGATATAGAGAGGCAAATGGGGAGGATGCCAGCTTATGTGGAGGAAGGTATGTGACAGCAGGCGGAAGAGGCAGCCCAGTGTGAGGTGAACTAAAAGAGGAAAGCTTTTAATTAACTGGTCACAGTGACTAATGGATTCCAAAATTCACCAGCCACTTTACCTCTTTCACTAGTGGAATATACAGGGTTTTTTTTTTTATGGACTAGAAAAGAACCTCTAGATGGTGACTTGGTTATCTGCAACAGTGACAGGCAGAGTAGAAAAACCTACCTGCCACAGTTAGGACACAGTTAGTTACTAGACCAACATAGTATACAGTACTGTGCAAAAGTCTTAGGCACCCAAGAGTTTTTATATAAATTGTTTCTTAGATGTTTATTCATTTTTTTCCTGCATTAAAGTAGACTGCTCTTTATAGTACATTTTTTGATATTTAGAAACTTTTCATTTAATTATTTTTGAAAGCATCTTCGCTTTACTTTTTTTCTTTTACATGTGCCTTAGACTTTTGCACAGCACTGTATGTAAATCATATTGACTCCCAAAATACTGTTTAATATGATATTTCTGTTTTGTGAATCATCCCTGGATTGCTGGAAATAGTGGGCTCCTTTCTTGGGAGTAAAAAATTGAATTTATAATTTCACTCTCCATGGAAAACTGCACTGCTTGCTAGACTGTGCTGAATTTCAGGCACAACAGTTATTTTTGTTCAGTTAACTAAGCAATGTACACATAAATATTCTGTGCAATCCTATTTGCCCTATAAAAACATTTAGTGCCATGCAATCGATAAGGAAATCCCAACCATTACATACAATCAATATGCGCTCGTTCTGTAAAGTAAAGCCACAGTTCAGAGTGTAAGGCTAGCAGGGATGGGGTGATATATCGAAATTCAATATATCGCAATACAAAATTCTGGCTATATGTGATGTGAGGCAGAAAAATGAATCATGATATTAGCTCCATTTTATTCTGCTGTAGTAATAGAGACGGGTTGCCCATCACAATTTCACAAGCTCTCCATCCAAATCATATTATTTTCACTTTGTAATGACATCTTTAAATTGTTGTTTACATTCTAGCAAGACAAAGCCATCGCTAGAAAGATTTGTGGCTCGGAAATAGACATAATTCTGCACAGTCAGACTTTGTTGTCAGTGAACTTTTATTTATTAAGTCGTATCGTGGTTGTGTTGAATCGTGAATCCCGTATCGCGTATCGAATCGTATCGTCGGATAAGTACATCGTCCCTTTCCTATAGTGTACTGTCTGTATGTTTGGCTACGGATGCAGAGAAGAGTACAATGGTTCTGGCTGCAATTCTCTGAGAAGTTGCGGCAAGCGAGAGTCGAGTGATTCTCAACTGTGGCTTGAAAGTTTTCCCGACATGCGGGCCAGGCATTGAAATAGTATGGGTCGTCACCCCCCCCGCTGAATCCTCCTGATGGCCGCTCTGTCATACAAAGCTGAGAGGAGACAGATGGACGTAGCCTAGGAAGCCAAACACCAGCCGGGTGGTATGATGGTACAGTATGAGGGGAGGGGGGGGGGGGGGGGGGGGCCGGAGAGATGGACAGAGAGAGAGATAGAGACAGAGAGAGAGAGAGAGAGAGATTTCTATGGTCTGCAGGCCCACTGAGTCCGTCGGTATTTCTAGCTTAACACATCAAAATGGGTCTTTACACAGCACATTACCAAAGTTATGAGATGTGGTGCAAAACTGAAGGACTCTACATTTTTCTCTATCACACCCCGGAACATTTCGCCGCTCCTATTTGTCAGTACGGTGTTCCATTCACACATGGATGATCAGCCCCATACTCTCCCTGTCACTCGGTAACAACAGGATGCTGCCTCGTCTCTCTCTCCTCTTCGCTCTCGCTGCCTCTTCTTCTCTCTCTCTCTCTCTCTCTCTCTCCTTTTCCCCACTCCCTCCCTCACTCCTCCCCCCCCCCCCCGACCGACTCCAGGATGTCATTACCGCCACAGAAGTCAAAACAAAAGCTCTACATTTCCGGAGGTAAAACACAGAATTGACTACCACAGAGAAAAGTGTGCGTGGGATTTCCAACACGAGATCAAGCCATACAGACATTTGCCCCAGGTTTTTTCTTTTTATATGAACTTATTTATTTATTTAGATTCTCTAATTGGTATGGTATTCATGGCCAGAACGCAACAGTTATTTCTGTCCCCTTGTATTGCTTGTAACGCGTCACCTTTGCCGGCATTGGTTCCTAAACAACAGCGCTCTTTCCGGGGGATGGAATCCAGCTTCATTGCACACAGAAGCCCGCAGGAAACAATACATGCTAATTTGCTAATGACATTACTGTGGAGGTTATTAAAGCATCAGCAGAGAGGCAGGAAGCATCTTCTTCAGGCGGAGCTGCTCGATTGCTCTCAACCTGGACTGAATAGCGGCGCAATATTGCGGGGAAAAGATGCTGCCGCTGTGCCGTCCTGAGGGAAGTGCCTCTTTGGAGCAGCAATCACCATAATGATGATCTCACTGCCTGCCCATGGGCTAATCTGCTGGCTTTCATTAACACCACCACACGCGCGTACACACACCCAAACGCCAAACGTGACAGGGGTTGCTGTGACAACTGAGATGGTCGCCATGGCACTGTGTTGGTCGCTTGTGGTAGTATGGCATGGCAGCCTTCTTCTCTCACCTCCTTCTCCCCCCCTCCCTCCCTCCCTCCCTCCCTCCCTCCTCTTCTCTCCTCCTCTCTCACCCCTGTGGGTGCAGAGCCACAAAGCCAAATACAAGGTTTTAGAGCAGCTTGCCTTCGATACTTCAAACAGCGATGGCTCAAATCCTTTCAAATACTGTGTTGTCTTACAAAAACAGTCCTCTTTTTTTCATTTCAATATTGTTAATAGCAGCGATTGTTGTATTCTGAAGTCCAAGTTGTATTCCAAAAATGTCCAGCATGTGCAATTTGAGTTTTAATCATGTGTTATAGAGCTGAACAATTAATCGAAAAATAAACATCAGAATCGCAATATGAACTATCCAAATTTCCAAATTGCAGAGGCTGCAAGTAATTTCTTAAGAGAGAGAGGATCGTCCAACATGGATTTCTGAACGAGGTGTTTCAGAGCTGCAGGTAATCTTTGGTCCATGAATCAATCAAGTGCAATATTGGTGAAAACCTTTCATCATACTCAAACTCAGTAAATCCTGCACACTGACATCTTATTTTGTTTTTTAATAAAATCACTTTCCTTTAAACAATTTTAAAGTTCCCAAAGAATTATGACAAGACAAACTTAGCAGTTTAAATCGCAGCTTAACTGCAATATTCTGTGAAATAATCGCAATTAGATTTTTTTTGTCCACATCGCTCAGCCCTAATGTGTTACTCTGACATTACCTTGGTCTCTTGGTACACCAGTAGAGTGTGCTAGGCTTACATGCTCACACAGGTGAAAGGCTGGCTGACAACTCCTTCCATACACTCACACACCACCTCACCGGCTCCCGGTAACGGTAACCACCGTCTCCATCATAACTGATTTAACCCGGTCCCATCTACATCTCTAAGTACACATTGTTTACGTGTTTATTTTGAAAGAACATTCAGTGGAATGAGAGGGACCTGTTTCCAGTGAATGTTCTTTTATTGTTTTTTATTTATTACCCGCACCACAATCACACTGTTTCTCTTCCACCCGATTTTCTTTTCACCTGTTCTTTGTCCCCATGTGCCTTTCCATTCTCTGCGGACGTGTGTGTGTGTGTTAGTATGTTTTGTCCTGTAACAGCTAGGGCTGATATTCTTCTGTGTGAGGAAGAATGCGTGTGTGTGTGTGTGTGTGTTTTCTTTCTTCCACTGTGTCCTTGGCTTAGTAATAGCTTGGAGAACGAAAGCATGCACACACTCAAACTCGCTCGCCATTCTCCACGCACGTACACTTTCTGCCCACTTTCACAAGTACTGTAAAATATGTGCTCTTCAACTCGACCATAAATCCTATGATAGACTTCACCAAAGACTCGACATTGGTTTTCACATATTTGGAAGATCACCTTGACCGTTCGCTGTCAGAAGCCTCCATTTTGGCCTTAGGGCCGCTTTTATGTTGGTATTGATCAGCGACGCTATCTCTTTTATCGATTTCTCTGCTGCACTACTAGGTTTGATGGATTGATTGGCAGCCCGTAGCTAGAGACCAATTTGTCAGGGAGCGCTGGACCTTGTCAGAGAAGAGCACCATTATGTCCCAATCATGGATGGCCAACAATCCCGGGGTGGGGGTGGGGTGGGGGGGGGGGTTATAGTGGTGTTGCCTATTCACGGCTGAGCTCAGTCTGTCTCGAATCCCCGTGGGTCAGAGCAGCACTGATTGAAACCCGCCTCCAAACAAAGCTCATAGGCTGTTTTCACCTCCTTGCCTTTTCAGTTCGCGTTTTTATTTCAACTCTCATTACGGGCAATGCTGGTGCCACTCAAATAAACATGTTTGCATATTTTTTTTTTTTTTCTCCTCCTTTTTTTTTTTTTTCCTGTTTGTAGCACAAGAGCTCCATCCTCCAAATGGCTGTGATTCAGCTGTTGCACATGATGATTTGTGCTCTCTGTAATTATACCTTCCTCGTGCTGGGAGAGAGAGGAGGGAGAAAAAACCTGTTGTTATTCTTAAATCCCCACTCGACGCTGGCTTAATCATTGTCTGCCTTGTCTTCGGAATGGCTGTAATTGAAACATTAGCTGTTCGGGTCTATATACAGCATGTGGGCGGATCGTGTGCGCCCCATGGACAGATTTTAATCATAAGCCTCGATCAGAAACCGGCAAAGTTGTGTGCACTTCATTCCCTATTTCACTTTTTCCGTCTCGCTCTCTCTCTGTTTCCGCATGCATGTATGCACCCGTGTGTGTGTTTCAGATGCGTCAGTGTCTAGTATCAATCAGTCAATCAATCAATCAATCAATCAATCAATTTAAGTGCAGAATCACCATGAAGCATGGTCCCAACACACTTTACAATTAAAAGAATACATAGGACAAAACATACAGCAAGCAAATAAAATAGTTAAAATGAAACAACCACATTGAAAACATCAATGTTAAAAGGATGTTTGAATATTAAAATAAAACAACCACATTAATAACATCAAAGTTAAAAGGGTTTTTGAATATACATAATAAAAATTAAAATTAAAATAAAACAACCACATTAAAAACATCAAATTTAAAAGGGTGTTTGAATATAAATAATACAAATTAAAATTAAAATAAAACAACCACATTAAAAACATCAGCATTATAGTTCAACAGTATAGCTTAGGCCAATTTGTGTGACTGCAGATCCTCTCAGTTGAAGCGAGCGATCCATTAGTCAGTGCTATTGACTTCCCTTTGAGCAACGCCGTCCTCGACAGTGAAGTGCGATGTTGTATTCACCAGCAGGCTCCATGTTGACTCGATACCTGCTATGTACTTAGTGCTTCTCAACCCCGGTCCTGGGCTAAAGACACGCAAAACCAAAAGGAAGCATTTGCTCAAACATATTGACCACTTTCATGAATTTTTCATTGGCTGCTCAAGGCGATGGGTTGCTAGGTGGGTGAGATGGTGAGGTGTCTGTTCAATGCTGCCGACCACACAGCCCCCCCCCCTCCTCCTCCTCCCCCCTCCCCCCTCTTCCCCCCCTCCGGGCTAGCCCCGCATTTTAAAGGTTTATCTTCTTGAACCCCTTAAACACCTGAGTGATACTGTACTTTAGAGGCCCTCACCATGTCTCTGTCACCAGTGTGACTCACCCAACATTAGACCCCAGGCCCAACACTGCCTGTGACTGGCGTTGTCCCTGGCAACAACTTGCTGGCCACAGCTTGCTCTCTCTTTTCTCTCTTCCTCTCTCTCTCTCCCTCTCTCTCTCTCTTTCTCTCTCCCTCTTTCTGTCGGTCAGTCTGTTTATCTCTCTGCCATTCGATGCCACGCGGATTCTGCTGCGCACAGCAGCGGCATCCTTGAGGAAACCGATGTTGATCTTCCACGTATTTCTCTCCACAGGCAGGGGAGGCAAAGGGCCGGCAGCATTGTCACTGTATCTCCAGTAACCCCCCGCCGACCCCCCTCAGGTGGATCGCTGATGGTCAATAAGCAGGCCTATGTGTCGCGAAATGGGATGCTGACTCATTTTGCCGTCCCCCAACGGGGCTGCTGATGGTTCCTCAAACCATTTTGACCGAGGAATCTCCTCCCTCTAACTCTCTCTCTCTCTCTCTCTCTCTCTCTCTCTCCCCCTCCCTCCCTCCCTCTCTCTCCTCTCTTCGCAGGACCTACGGGAGGTCTGGCTCAACTACCCCCATCACCCCCTGCAGGTTGGTTGAGATACGTTTTATTATTGATGTTTATTACTTCCGCCAAGGAGGTTATGTTTTCGGTGCCGGTTGTTTGTTTGTTTGTCTGTTTGTTTGTCTGTTAGCAGGATTACGGAAAAACTACTGCCCCGATTTTCATGAAACTTGGTGGAAGGGTGTAGCATGGGCCAAGGAAGAACCCATTAAATTTTTGGAGCGTATCCGGATCCGAATCACGAACAAGCAATAATAGCACGAACCTTGGTGGAGGTCTGCGTTCTCCGAGTGCCCTTCTAGTTTTAGCAAGGAGTCTCCCATTTAAAAACCCACCTCACCCTCAAAACACACACACACTCTCACTCAAAACCGTCCTCCCCTCTTTCAAGTTTTCCTACCTGAATGTATTTTTTTTTTATTTCTGGTGTGTTGCTAACAGTGGAAAGCAAGCTGTTAGTCATTTTGCCCGAGGCCCCCAGTAGCCCTCCACTAGTCCCCATTGTTCTGCTCCTGTGTCTGACTGCTCCCCATTTTGGTTGAGACCCTAATCCGCTCTTTCATTCACTCTCGTCTTTCTTACTCTTCGCCATCGCTCCTTTTCTCTGACGCACCATTCTCCCCTTCTCTCGCCCTGCTTTCGCACTCTTTCTCTCTTCCTCTCCCTCTGTTCTGCCGTCCTTTTTTGCTTTGCATGATCTGCCCAGAAACATTGAACATGTCAACAGTGTTTGTTTGAAATTAGGATTTGGAAGAAGAGATCAAAGATGCCATAACAGGATTACAGTCCCGAATCACACGGGGCCTCCAGGGACCGTCAGGCATCCTTCTCTCTGATGTGTTTGTGGGGAGAAAGTGTCTCTTTGTGTGTATGCCGAGACTCATCTTTAAGCACTTTATTCTCTTCATCTCCCTGCGTGTGTGTGAGTGTTCACACGTCTGTCTCTGTGTTCTCATATGTACATTTTTGCATATCCATGTTTGGCTCAAAATAACTTTCTGTGTTTCTGCTTATGCATGCGTGCGTTTGTATATGTGCGTTTGTTTACTCCCAGTGTATGCTTCCCCCCCCCCCTTTTTTTTTTTTTTCCCCTGATCCCCAAATGCCTGAGATCTGCAGAGCGCCTGGGTGCTTCTCTTTTTGTTATGAGCTGAGTGTCACTGCTTAGAGTAAACCCATTGTATGCAGCGCTCTGTTTTCCCGGTGAGCTGCGTAGGAGAAGTCCCGGCGGCAGGCAGCATGGTCAGGGTGGAGCCCCGGGGTCAGGCCTGCAACCCCTCTGTGGTGAGGGGGGGTGGGGGACCTCCGCAGTCTGCTGCATAAGTAGTCATTAGCCGGTTCAGAGCCACGGCCTCATTACCACACACTGTGCACGGCTGAGGTTTCCTCTGGGTGGTCCCCCTGCCAGCGGGGCAACGCCTGTTAAATTCTGCCCGCCTCTTGGTGGCTTGATGGCGTCATGACCCTTAAACCTGCGATGATATAATCTAAGAAAAAACATCTTTCTTTTATTATTATTACTTTAAATGATTGATGAAGGGCCCTAGGATTTGAGGCAGGAGCCGGTACCCGTACCCAAGAGTGCTGCCTCAAGGGTTACAAGGTGTTTCTTGTTTTTTTTTGTTTTTTTTTTGCCTGAGGCAGAGCGTAGAGGATGACAACAACGAAGTGAAAGAGGAGCCGCCGTAATGAGGTTTGCGCGGATGGCGATGGCAGCCCGCCATGGCGTGGGTAATTATGCGTACGCCCGTCTTTGGCATACATGCATACATTAGCCTTGCCACCGACGATCCTGGCCCGACGGAGCGCAGTGGAAATGCTTCCTGGTTGACAGGCACATCTTTATGTCTTTCGTGTTCGCTCGATTCGCACCAGTGCATCATCACCCCCAGCTCTCCAGAATCATTTACCAGAGTGTCATTTACGTTGAGTGTGAATTTCAAAATTTCTCCTTTGGTTTGGTGGGGAGATGCATGTGTCAGGCTTTTGGGCCTCAAAGACCTCAGCTCTGATTCTGCTTTCTGTCTGGACTGTGCTGAAAGTGATGCTTTGAAGCCATTTCAAAAGTGTTTTTTTTTTTTTTTTTTTTTTATAACGGGTGTAAGTTCTTTTTTTCCTCTCTTCACTCTGTTTGAAGCCTTGCTGCTGGCCATTCCCCCTGAAGGATAGCTAGCGCCTATGAGTGCTGAACTCGTCAGATGTCGTTAGTTGTGATGCATGACATTTAAACGCCTTTCGTTAATTAAGAGATGAAAAAAAGCCAGAAATGAAATGTTTCTTAGGACATGTTGGAAGACGCAACCATGACATTACCGGCAGCGCTCCAATTAAAATACTGAGTTTAAAAATACATCTCTGCTCTTCGCACCAGCTTGGTTTGACATGGGAGACTCTGGGAAAGCTGTTTACTTGTCATTTCTTCATGAAAACACAGACAAAGAAGATGCTGGAAAATGAAGATAGTGGCCATCATTCCCTGGAGAGTCTTCATTGTAGTTTTCTTTATCCTTATTTTTTGGGAGGTTTACAATATGTGGCTAAATGCAGCGAACTAACAAGGTCAATCGAATGCACTTTATTTCCCTTGAATGTCCACAGTAAATTATGTTGCTGAATGTTTCTGTTTTCTTTGGGAAAGACGTCTTGGTCAAGCATACAGTTGTAGCACGCAGAGACCAATTAGATGTTTCTAGCAGCCTAATTAATGCACCCATAAGGATATCTCTTGATTCAACAAACACAAGCATGCACACAGTTTCTTTAGCATATTATTTCTTTTTCTAATGAGCACAGGCATGAGCAGATACTGTCCTTTGGAAGCAAGCCACGTGTTTTCGCTGAACCCTTCTACCTCTGAACTCACCAAACCCTGCAGCCAATGTTAAAAGCACAGTCTGCAGCCATTTTTCACACCCCAAACTATTCCTTAAGACTCGTCTAGGGCATAGGGCCCGGGGTGTCTCTTCTAGTTTGGCAAGGCGTTTGCTTTAGGACGAGTGAGGAAACTCACCACTGAGTCGCCAGTGATATTAATTGACCATTTGAATCACCAGATTTAGAGCGATAGAAAAAAGCTAGTTGTTTGCCTTGAAACTGAATGACTAAAATATTCCATCTGCTGCAGCTTGTCTGAGTTTGTTTTGAGGCAGAGAAAAAACACACACCCTAAACAGGCCCTCCAGCAACACACATAGAGGTTCATTTAATTTAAGGAATTTAGCTGACGCTCTTATCCAGAGCGACTTAAAGGGAGTTAGCAAGTGGGGGTTCGGTGTCTGGCTCAAGGATGCTTCATTGGCTGTTAATAGACACACACACCGGATATTTTGTAGTTTGCAAACCTGTGACCTTTCAGTTATTTCTCTTCAAACCTCGAGGCCACCCTGCAGCCCCAGGTCTTTCATCTCCAAACCGCATATTGTGCTCGAGCTGAACACTTAATCGAGGAAAAAAAAAAAAAAAAAAAAAAAAACGAAAATCGCAATGTGAACTTCTGCAATTTCCAAATCGCAAAGGCTGCAATTAATTTCTTAAGTGTCCAAGGAGCATCCAAAATGGATTTCTGAACAAGGTGTTGTAGAGCTGCAGGTGATCTTTGATCCATGAATCAAGTACAGTATTAGTCAAAACCTTTCATCAGACTCAAAATGACAAGAAATAAACCTTATGGCATAAATCGCAGTTTAAATCGCAATTTTCTGTCAAATTATCACAATTTTATCACATTTTTTTTGTCATATCTTTCTAGCCCTAATTTTTGTGCTATTTTCTGCTGTGTGTCCAGGTCCAGGAGCCGCAGACGGACAGGCAGCTGATCGAGACTTCCCCGGTGCTGCAGAAGCTCACCGACTTCGAGGACGCCATCGGGGTTTTGTTCACACACGTGCGTCTCCTGGCCAGAGCCTTCACCCTGAGGACCGTGGGCTTCAACCACCTCACCCTGTCAGTACAGTTGGTGTTTGTCTCTCTGTGTGTGTGTGTGTGTGTGTGTGTGTGTGTGTGTGTGTGTGCCTCTGTGTCTGTGTCTGTGTCTGTACGTGTGTTTTGTTGATAATACAGTTACAACCAATTAAAATGCAAAGTGAGCTAGTACTTCGCCAGATGTAATTTGCAAAGATGTTGCAGAACTGGCCAGACTTAGTTTCTCAAACTGTTCCCATGAGAGGTGAAGAGGCATGATGCATTATAATATATAATATGATCTGAGATACGGGGATTTTAATCATACTTTGAGCATTTTAAAAGGTTGTAACTGTGTTGTCGTTGTGGCTGTGTTCTTCCTCCCACATCGTCCTTGTGTTTGCCCCCATTGCTCGCAGCTTATACACTTTTCTTTCAGTCCCTACAAGCGCTTTTATAGTATGTGATGTCTTGGATGTCATGTTCAAAGGGCCTCGGTGAAAGATAGGCTCTCTAACTTGTTTTTGGCTCGGTGCCTAATCCGAGGGTTTTCACATGCTGGAGGGAGAGAGAGGCCTGAGGGACGCTGAAGTCCTCCTGTCTGTAGTCTTCCTCTGCCTGGGGGGGGCAGAACCTCTCTCCCCCATGGGAAATGGGCTTTTGATTCACTGGGTTGTCCAAGGCATTAGGTATACATTCCTCTCTTTCATTCATTGCAGACGCATCTCTCTCTTTTTTCTCAGAATTTTCTCACTCATTGTTAATCTTCATATTCTTATTCTTCTGTCCGCCCCGTGAATCCCTGGATTCTTACTTGATTTGTTGTTATTCAGATTTGTTCTAATTTAGACTGCATGTCATTTTCTCATTCTTTTTGGAGAGATGTGCGTTTTTAAAACTCCAGGACTGTGCTGTATTTATTTTCTCCAGTGTTAATTTCAAAGTTTCTCAGTGACGCTGTAGTGATTTAGGACTGACATTGGAAATGTTTTTCCTCTCTGCCTCTGCTATGACACTTGTTCAATAGCCAGAGAAGTTGGCAACTTCTAAGGAGACGACTTAAAATTGATTGGAGAGAGAATGCCTCGGCCTATTTGTTAGAAACTTGTCACCAATATGTGTAGCTATAACCTTGTCCGTTTGTTGATTGAATGCAAGTTTCAAAAGATTACTATTTTTCATAAAAAATGCTTTCACTAATTAGACTGTGCACTCAAATTTGAGGTGTTTCCGATTCTGTCTGTGAGAGGGTTATTTGCAGCAGAAGCTTAACTCACTTCTGAGCTTTACAACACAACACAATAGTGAGCTTGACAGCTAAAGCAAATTAGCCTTGGCAGCACACCTCTGATATCTTATTGGCAGGCTGCACTCTGTAATTGCTTGCTTAGGTTTGCCACAAGGACATAACTGTGTGTGCTTGTATGGATGCGTGCATGCGCGTGTGTGTGTGTGTGTCATGTACACACACTCACACACACTGCTGTGTATGTTCTAATCCATCACTTAAATGTCAAAGCCTCTCCCCACTCATGGTCAGTGCAGTCGATTAGAGGTCCAGAAGTTTGTCTCCCAGCTAGCTTGTCAAGGTTTACTTTGAGGGCTTTCCACCTCAAGGTTGGTTTCTGTGATATTTTCACTAACTTCCTGGCATCACATCCTCAATACAGTAGCTCTAAACCCAGTTTATACAAGGCGAAGGTTTAACCTTATGCATCTTTTTCTTATTTCACTGAATTGTATCGTTCTTTTTTCTGGAGGAAAAAAAGAAAATAATTTTTATATTTTCAGAATCATTTATGTTCATCAGCTCATTAGCGGCCAAAGGCAGGTTGACCTAAATAGAGCCGACAGACTTGAAAGCTGGAACTGGGCACTGATTGCCCATAAGGACCAAAGGTTATACCAAAGTAGGTCATGCTGTCATAATGGAGAGAAGAAGGAGGTCAGGTAAGAAAGAGGAAGGTCAGACAATAAGGTAGGTAGGAGATGAGGAGACAGGACCCGGGCTGGCCTAAGGCCTATCACTTTATGTGGAAGTAGAGGACAAACTGACCTAGAAGGAGACAGCGCAAGAAGCGAGGATGTGAGTTGACCCTGTTGAGAGGCGGTGGAGACCCGGAGGCCACCTCCAGACAGAGCAGAAATGGAGAGTTGTGCCCCCCGAGGCTCCGGCTTCCTATCTCTGCTCACAGCGGAAGAGCTGCGTATTGTTGGAAAAATTCCCTTCCTGGTGAAAATGGATCCAGCGCCTCGAGTTCAATACCGATTCTAGAATGATACTTTCTCTGATGCCGTTCTTTGATGAATGAACGCACAATTGACTGTGCAATTATGAGAGGAGTCAGTTATTTGTAACATTTATACATGCCGTTTGCTTTTCTAAATTGATTCAGACCACAGGTGAAGTCTTCAATCAGTCCAAGGCTCTCAACTTTTGAATTATTAAAAAAGCTTTCATTCTTGGCTTATTAATGACAAAATAGTGAAAAACAACTCAAAACAAAAAAATGCACCAACACGTTTTAGCCCTGTATGAACACCTTCATTGCAAATAAAGTCCATTCAGTCTTAAATGCCAGTTACATTATGCCAGTGAGGTGAGATAATTCCAGTTGTTTTCAATGCAGTTTCACTTGTTTAAGGAGTTTTCTTGAAGCAAGGCAGAATAGGCAGAAAACATAACTGACATAACTTGAAACAAGTTTATTTGCACCAGAAATATGTGAAAATATCTCACCTCATTGGGAGTTTTTTGATCGTTTTAGAAAAAATAAGACTTTAAGACACGAGATTAAGTAGCTTGTTAGGAAGGATTTTTATATGCTCTTCGCTATAACTTTGAAGCCAAGGCAACATTTTTCATCTGCAGTAAAAACATACTCAATGGATTTTCTCAACAGAAATGCCCTTTGGCTAGCAGAGAAGCTGAGATCACATTTTATGAAAGCAACTTTTTGGAGGAATTTGATACCTTTGAAACATCGATGCTAAAAATTTGATTCTGATACCATAAATTCTTATGGTACTGTACTAGTTAGAATTTTATTTAACACCCAAAATGAGTCGCTGAATGTCCGCTGCGATCGCCGATTCCAGTCATGCCTCCACAAAAACATCAAGGTACCCCTCCGCTCTCCCCACCTAGTAACACTTCCTACCCAGCAGTGGCAGATCAGATGCATTTTAACCTCTCGCAAAGCGTACGCATGTAAAAACCAAGACCGCTATTTCCCTAAAAACAGAACTCCCAGGGCGCTGAACCGGGAGGAAAAAGGGCCTTAAAAAATGGGAGTGCGTCCCTCGTCTGGAGCGGGCAGCCCGTCGCCACCTCTTCAGAGGGGCTGTTAAAGGTATTTTAGATCAAAGTCAAAGGCGAATAAAGACCTCGGCTTCACACTTTACTCCAATTTCCCCCACCTTACCGCAGCATTGTGCCTCTCCTGTTGAAGTGAATAAGGGATGGCTCTTTGTGCAGCTCCAGGACATGAAACCCGCTCAGACTCACACAGCGTCTGCCCCTTCTCCCACTCTCATACACCACCAGTCATAAGCTTGGCCACACCTGATTGAATGCATTTCATTCTCTTAAAGCCATTTTGATCTAAAAGGCTTCTGCTTAAATGCTTGAAATTTGCTTCTTAAGACAAATATAAATAGTGAAGTTGATGCCTAGGTATGAATTTCTTTCCAAAGCCTTTGTCTTTCCATCAAGGCAAAGGGCGGCTACTTTAAAGAATCTAAAATAAAAGATAGTTTTGATTTGTTTCACACTTTTTTTTGGTCATTGCATAATTCCATTTGTGTTATTTCATAGTTTTTATGTCTTTACTATTATTCTAAAATGTGGAAAATTGTGAAAATAAAGAAAAAAAGGTAGTGTATGTGTGGCAGATTTTGAGAAAACGCCCAGCAAAACCCGTTGACACACACTTACTGAAGTGCAGGAAGCCGTCTCAACCCCTCCGGCCCCCTTTTTCCCCCTCCTCTCTCTCTCTCTCTCTCTCTCTCTTCCCCTCTTCCCCCCCCCACCTCCCTCTTTCTGTCGCCCCCGTGTATTGTGGCAGTGCCTTCTCATTAAGAGGCTCTGTGATTATTTTTAATGTGCGAGTGTGCGTCAGGCGGCGTCCCTTCCCTCCTAATGAAGCCCGTCCGCGGGGCCTCGGCTCCCGATTCCTTTCGGCCGGGGATATTGCCGCAGAACATAAAAGCCACGGGCGCAAGAAATGGGACAATAAACTCTGACCTTTTTCTCTTTTTGATGTCAGCCATTCCTCAAGCCGCTCTCCTCCTCCTCCTCCTCCTCCTCCTCCTCCTCCTCCTCCTCCTCTCCTATCTCTGCATCACTCTCCCTCACCCCGTCTGTCCTAACCAGAGTCAGTCGGTCTCTAACGGGCGAGGCGCTCATGTCTATAGATGGATATGTGCTCTGCTGCTGTATATTTCCCCGCTCACATGGCCTCCTGTTCCCCACCCCACCCCACCACCCCACCACACACACACACACACACACACACACACACAGCCCGCCTGCCTGCCTGCCTGGCATAGCATCAGCCCACATCTGCAACGCTAATCTATAATTCTGTTTAATTAATGACCATTACAGCGGCAGTAGCACGCCTCCCCCTCCCGCTGCCCTGTCCAGCACTGTACAGGCAGTTACAGTTTCGCTCTCCCTGCCTTTCAGCGGCGAGGAGAAAGGCTGCTGTTCACAGAAACATGATGTGCAGTATCACAGCGCTGCCATTAGCCTCTATAGGAACTGTCTGAAGGCATGTTTTTGAAGCTTGTTTGGAAAACGGAGTGTGCGTGTCCCCTGCTTTTATGGGCTTAGGAGTTTGACAGGCACTCCTGCAGGTGTATCAGGGTTTTTAAGCATGTTTTTTTTTTCTTTTTTTTTTTTTTTTTGCTTCATTTTATATTTGAATTGCAATCAAAGCCCAGGCTTCTCTTTGCGAGGGTTGCTACCTAAGGCAGCCTCCAGCTTGTCACACAGCCTGTCAAGCGCAGCTGTTCCCAGAGGCCACCCACGAAATGTACATCAGCCGACTTCACCGATCTCGGTTAAAAAAGACTAAAAGCCTGGTAGATTTGTCTGAGAGCGTGATGCTGCTCATGCCCAGGGGCTGTGTACCTGAATAACCCCATTTTAAACCCTACCCCCCACCCTCACCCCCTCTTTTTACCCCATCTCTCTCTCTCTCTGCCCTCCCGCCTCACCCACCCTGACCTCTCTCCACCAATTAATTTCCTCTGGATCCTTCTGTGTCGTTTTTGGTTTCTCGCCGCCGTCCCCCTCTCCGTAACCCCTATTTACCTCTGTCCATCCATCCGTCCTTCCTCTCATCCAGGGGCCATAACCAGAGGATGGAGTTCCTGGGAGACTCTATCATGCAGCTAGTGGCCACAGAGTACCTCTTCATCCACTTCCCCGACCACCATGAAGGACACTTAACGGTAAAATCAAATCACTGAAATCGCCCCCCGGGGTCCGTCATCACACACTTTGTTTTCCCCTCCTCAGGCATGTTCTTCCTACATCTAGATTTGTCAGTCTTTGCAGCTGTATTTTGTCTTTTTTTTTTTTTTTTTTTAGTCTGCTGTGTGTCTGAAGTTGAAAAAATGCTGCTGCTCGCTTCTTACATGCATTTACCTGACATGAAATTACTGCAGTGCTAGTATGTGTGTTTATGTGTGTGGGTGTTAGTGTTTTATTTATTTATTTTTTTACTATCGTTCTCTCAATCTCCATGTGCCAGCCAGGTATTCGCCCACTTCACTTTGTGTATTTCTATTGTTTCCACAGAAGAACTTTCCTCCACTTCCACCCCCCCCACACACACACACACACACTCCTCCCCCCCCCCCCCCCCCCCCTCACTCCCCCCCCCCCCCCTCCTCACTCCTTATCTGCCTGTCTGTTTACTGTACTTCTCTATGATGGGTATTGTCATGAGAGGAAATTGTTCGGTTTTCAATAACTCGTCTTTGTCGGCACATTTTCCTAAAGCAGGCGAGTGTCTGACAAAGAAAGTTACCTGTGTGTGTGTGTGTGTGTGTGTGTGTGTGTGCTAACTTGCAGGCACGAAACAAATCAGAACACTCAACATGATTACACTTTGAACATGCTCGTCCTGATTTTTTTCTGTCAGGCAACGCTGAACGGCATTTTATATAAATCGCTCTTGACGTTCGGGGGCATCGAACATTCTCTCTTCAGAAGACGGACTGCTCGAGGCGTGCGGATTGAACTGGTCCCAGCTAGACCACTGAATAAAACCTCTGCAGTTAAGATATTTATTAGTGGAAAAGTCTTTATAGATGGGGACTATGACATCACTCGTATAAAAGCTTCCAGCGGACCGTAGTTAAGAGACTGAGAGCCCCACCGATGCCAATGCCCAGGAGTAAAGGCAGGGCACATCTGAAATGGATTTCAAATTGAAAAAGTGCTCATTCAACTAGTGTGTGTGTGTGTGTGTGTGTGTGTGTCTGATTGCGTGCATACCGGAGTGGTAACGGGGGCACATCGTGGCAAGACAAGACGTCGTATCTCGTTCCATCCTCCCTCTTTTCCGCATCTCGTAGCTATATTTAACATGTTTGTGTTTTTCCTCCTGGAGAAGTAAATGTACCTAACCCAGTCTAACATGTTGTCATCCGCTCAGCTCCGAGTCACAATGTAATATTTAACAGCGCAATGTGCAATCTGCCTGAAACATTTACTTCGCATTACCGTTTCTGTCTTTGATGTATTATTCCATGCGGGGGTTTATTTTTGATGTTTTCCTATGCTTCTGTATGTTTCCGCGTGAGCGTTTGTGTGTGTCGTTCTGTTTGTGTGTCTACATACCGACGCCTTGAGTGAGTATTTGACAGCTGGATGTGTAAATGTGATGTGTGTTTCTGTGTCCACAGCTACTGCGCAGCTCGCTGGTGAACAACCGCACGCAGGCCAAAGTGGCCGAGGAGTTGGGCATGCAGGAGTTTGCGATCACCAACGACAAAACCAAGCGGCCGGTCGCCCTGCGGACCAAGACTCTGGCTGACCTTCTGGAGTGTACGTTCACAATTCTATAAAAGAAAGATAAAAAAAGAGAAAAGAAATCTAAAATGGAAAAAGAGCTTTATAGATTCTTTTGCTCGTTCGCACCCCTGCTCAACCTTTTTCTTGTATGTGCCTTTGGAAAGTGCAGTTTGAGATGCCAGCATGAAGTGCCGTTATTGATCTCTCTGTTCCCCTTGTGTTAGATGTCAAACACACTTCGTCACTTCGGTGCTGACGACATTGGAACAGGCTTCCCCTGTGCTTAGGAGAGGACTAAGACCAGGGCACACAACTTTATTTTTATCCATCAGCCACAGTTGTTACTACATCCTACAATTCATCATCGACTTGCACTATTTTAAGTAGAGATGATCCGATGCCATTTTTTCCTTCCCGATACCGATTCCGATACCTGAACTTGCGTATCGGCCGATACCAAGTATCGATCTGATATCAGTGCGTTAAAAAAAATATACGTATATATTATTTTTATTTTTTAACAGCTGTATACTACTAACCCTGTATGGATGTGATATGATTTCTATCATCGTTGTATGGCCTGGCTCAGGTTAAACCCTTTGTAAAATATGAACAAATACATACAGAGAATGAATCCCATAGAACTTTATTATCTAGTTTGACAGTCAGTCATAACTGAAAAAGAACATAAATACATAAATCTAGGAATATATAACAATTCCTTTAAGAAACTGTTAAAGTGCAGCCACAATTTAGTAAAATAAAAGACATTTTAAATTTTGCAGTAGTGCAGTAACAGTATAAATTTAGTATATAAGTATAGATTTCCGGGAAAGCGGCTGTTTTATCCGGGTGAAACTACTTTAAAGTTGATTTTTTTCAGGGCTAATAAATTACGTGATATTGGATCGGTGCATAGACTCGCGTACTCCCCGATACTTGATCCAGCATTTTAGGCTGTATCGGAGGCATTTCCGATACCGGTATCAGTATCGGAACAACTCTGATTTTAAGTTCAATGGTTGATACGGATTTGCTTTGGCAAGCTCACATAAAGTCCCCATTAATTGAACTCCCATTACTTTTACTTCCTCGAACACACAGCATCTTTCATGGTGACCTGATACTGCACTAGTAGGCGTAAATATAAATTTCTAGCCTTAAAACCATCAGATTTTTTTAACAATCCCGCCCTTTCACACCCCTCCCATCAAATAGAACTGCCTTTCTCTCCCTGACTCATATTCCATTGGTTTAGACTTTTGAATGATTCCCTCACTGCGTTATGTCCCGCCCACCAACATCCTGTTTCAACAGGGAATGCATCAAATCCAGGAAGTAAAGATGTCATTTCATGGGTCTTTAAAGCAGACGGAGAGGAACCACAACTAAAATACACTATACCATAAACTAAGAAATATGTACCATGGGGATAAAAACTGTATTAAACAACCACTATACCTGTCATATTGCACATATTGCACACTCCCTTAGATCTGACAAACAGTCCGTAGTGCCTCAGTAGAAGTTAAGGGGGCGGACAGCCTCTGGATAACTGCTATTTCAGAACCTGGAAGTTCTGGTCCAAATGCTGCTGAGTCTTTTAAAAAGAAGGTAGGAATTTAAAAAGCTGGTTGGCCGGGTGAGAGAGGTCCTTGAGAATTTTAAGGTTCTTCCTTTGTAGTCTGCTTTGGTAGATTCCAACTAGTGGTGTAAGCTCACATCCAATGATTGTGGATGCAGCACGCACCACATTATCCATCTGTGTCGTGTCCTGTGCTGAAGTGTTGCCATTCCATACAGTAACTGTGAAGCCAAGGACGCTCTCTGTGCTGGCTTGGTAAAATTGTGCTGTGCATTCCTTGGATAAAGGACATTTTTTTCAGTTGTCTTAAAAAACATTCTTTTAGAACAGAACAGCCTTGTCCAAATGTTGCTTGGTTACCTGAGTGACTGGTAGAAAATCTGTATCAGCTGCCTTATTATTATCTATTTCCTTCAGGTCTTCACACAGCTAAGAGTGACCGGTTGGCCCAGTAGGTAGAGAGACTGTCTCGAAACCAAAAGATCACATGTTCAAACCCCACAACAACCTACATGTCCATCAACAGTGACAGCCGTGTGTCCTGCTGAAGTGTTGGGCAAAGCACCAAACCCCAACTTGCTTACCTACTCTAAGGCTTATGTTCAGACTCACAGCCCAAATCTGATTTGTGGCATATCCAGATTGGAGTCAGATTGATTTTATCACGTCTGAACAGCAAAACAACACATGGGAACTGTTTTTTGGAAATCAGATTTAAGCCACATTTGTATGTGGTTTGAAATGTGATTCAGATCGGATTTCTACAGATCTGTCTCAGTCTGACGCTCTGGACATTCAAAATGTTTTTCAAACTGTCCTTATGTTTTCGTTGGCGTCACATCCAGAGCGCCAGAAACGAAAATGGAGAAGGGGACATTGTTGCATATATAAATCTCCTCTTTTGCTGATGTTGTCTGCCGTGACGGAGTGTAGAGAAAATATGTACTATTCGAATGTATTGATTATCATGAATTCATCTTGTGCTTTTCAAGTGAGGGTTTACGACTGTCATGCATAGACAAGATCCTATTGTTCCTGAGACCCACTTGTACAACAAGCCTCCCTCCTCCTAGTATCGTCTTATGCTGGTGTTTGTACTGTGTACAAGTGGGTAATGATAATCAATACATTCGAATAGAACATATTTTCTCTACATGGAGGAATTCTGCACTGCGACTAGACAGTCCAGTGGCGTGAAGGCAAAGATGATACATTTCCGTTCTGCATTTGCAGCTTTTTCTTTTGGTTCCGTATTTTATAAAACGTGCCGTCAGTTACCGTACGTACGCACGCCTACGTCGTTACCACGGCAACCTGTGCAGATAGCTTAACGGAGCCTGAACACACAAATCCGACCTGATCACTTCGCAAATAACAGTGTGGACAGTCATTCCTAAAGATCGGATTTGAGAAACAAATCGGATTTGCCTGCCGTCTGAACAAAGCCTGTGTCACTCTTTATAAAACGGTTAGCTCAGTGCCAAAAAATGTACTCCCAAGGCAGCGGGGGGTGAGAACCCAAGTAAAAGGCAACAAGGATATTTCCTCAACCGGATGTTCTTCAAAGGCCCAGCCAGAGGAGGATGACATGCACATAATACATGGACAGGCGTGTGTGCACATATACAGGAGAGCACTGACGCTTTCAAGAGCAGTATTCAATAGACAGACCTTGATGCAGAGTCACACATGCATACACCCACACACACACGCACACACGTGGCTAAGGACAAAACAGAGTTCTATATCATTTGCCTTTCTAAATATCCTTCAAAGGCCAAGCCGGTGCAGAGATGATGACACGCAGAGAGAAGGAAGGTCAGCGCTGAAATGAGTGCAACTCTTCAGCATATGAACAGTCATGCCCTGCAGCTACACCAGGCCCTTCCCTGGCCTCCTGAAATATTACCTATTATACCTCTCTCTCCCGTCCCACTCTCTTAGTCACGGAGATGAGGAAAAGCATTGGCAGCTAATGGGAGGGGGGGAAAAACAAAGGGACAGCCAGGAGGTGACTGATGAAACCCGGCGCCTACTGCTTACAGTTCAAATCTGCTTCTGTACATTTGAAGAGTTAAAGCGGGCAGTTGCTCTCAATTCTGTCAGTCATATGTGACATTTATTTGAAACCGCAAACTATATGCCCATGCATATTCCATGCAACTATTCATTCAAATCCTCATCTATAATATCATCAAGCCACTTCAGACCCAATGCGGTCCAGGACCTTGGCTGCTCATCCTCTGGTTTTGTTAATGTTTTATTTGTACTTAAGACGTAGAAAGAGAGCCAACTTTTGCACCGAGCAGAAAAGAAAGATCAACCCATCAACTGCTCAGCCTTTTTCATCACTTCATTGTTTTTAAGTGCTCTCTTTCTCTCACCCTCTCTCTCTCTCTCTCTCTCCGCAGCTTTCATCGCAGCCCTCTACATTGATAAAGATCTGGAGTACGTGCACACCTTCATGAACGTGTGCTTCTTCCCCCGGCTGAAGGTGAGCCCCTATTGATAGCCTTCACCACTCGCGCTGATCAATGAGCCGCTGTGCCTGGCACCTCAGAGAGAAAGAGCTGGGGAGATAATGAGGGGAGAGTTAATGGCTATGCCCTAATGGCGCTAGCATTGACGCAACACTTGAAGTGGTGCTTGGCTCTTGAATGCCTCTCGCAACATCGTACCGAATCCCTATTTTAGTCATCTTTAATGGGGATCGCTACAGTGTCGGGGCGCGTTTATTGGGTTGTTAGCGTCAGTTGTCAGTGTTTTTCTATCGATCCGAGAAGTGCTCGGGCCGCTGATGGCGTCCATTTCTGGAGTGGTCCAGGAGTT
Organism: Centroberyx affinis; assembly: GCF_046629955.1. NCBI lineage: Eukaryota > Metazoa > Chordata > Actinopteri > Beryciformes > Berycidae > Centroberyx > Centroberyx affinis. Next base: position 185,229 of record NW_027282579.1, on the reverse strand, counting down.
TGATCATTCGCGTAAGCTTCGGTCGAGGCTCCCATGGCTAGATGTGAGGAAGGAGAGACATTTTGCTCTCAAGCACCACTGGATTGACCAGAGTTGGAGAGGGGAGGCTTGAGGGGGGAGCAATTTAGTAAGCCTGCTATTTTCCCGTTAACACAGCTGCTGTAGAAGAAGACTCAAACTATCTCACACTCTCACATACTGTACCTAAATGGGCATGCACGCACACACACATACACGGCATGTGCACACACCCGCACGCACACAAAAACACACACACACACACACACACACACACACACACACATACACGGTTACCCACACAGCGTGGCCCTCTCCTTGTGAAGCCGCTGCAGTGGTCTGATGTGCCATGCTAATTGCTGTCTTGGTGTGCCTCTCCAGGGAGACTCCCAGCTCTGGAGGAGCTGAGCTTTGCGTCATGGTCGCTGCAAGAGAGCACCTCATTTCCACTTCCAAGAGAAAAGTTGTGAAACAGCCAGCACGTCTCCTTACATAGCCTTCTGGAAACCACAGCGTTGCACATTGCGCTGCTTCATCCAATTTGGATGGAAATAGAGAGGCAAAACCAGGGACATAAACGCTAGTTCCTTGTGTTCGCATTTTTTGCTGCACTGTGTGATTATGCATATGGAGGTGTGTGTGTGTGTGTGTGTGTGTGCATCTGCTTTATGTGCTCGCAATGGCTTGTACTAGAACAGGGCTATATACGCTACTTTCAAAACAGCCAAATTTCTCTGCTTAAGGCTAAAGGAGTGTAGATGCCCCCCAGAGAGAGGAAAAGTGGGAAGGAGAAAAAGGGAAGCAAAGCGCAGAAGCGAGAACCGGCGGAGATTGAGGGGGGGGGCAGTAAAGGGAGAGAGTAGAGGAGCGCGGGCTACAGAAGCAGAAGCACTCTTTGTAGAAAATTAATAGGAGCAGACAGTTCTGGATTCAAAGTCTGCCTTTTTATGACAAGGCTGCTTCCCTGTTAATGGAAGGGCTTTTAGAAGTCCCCCTTGGATAAGAGAAATGTATCAGGGCTGCACACCTGGGAGACTCCCAGACGCTCTTTATTTCTGGCCCGGGATTGGCTTTTGTCTTAAGTAGCCTGTGATTTGTACCCACCGCGAAGACAGATGGAGAGCCAGTCAGAGAGAGTGAGCAAATAAGTGAGAGTGCAAGGGAAGGGGAAAAAGCCGGGGAAGGGTGGAGGGGGTCACGGCTGGAATGAAATAAAAGCATGAGCGACCGAGGGAGGGAGAATTTGTAACTGCAGCTGAAATTTTTTTATTCTTTCTCTTTTCGAAAAATTTAGTTTATAACTGTGTGTGTGTATGTGTGTGTGTGCTCTGTGTTTGTGTATTGCAGGAGTTCATTTTGAACCAGGACTGGAATGACCCAAAGTCTCAGCTGCAGCAGTGCTGTTTGACCCTGAGAACTGAGGGCAAGGAGCCTGATATCCCACTGTACAAGTAAGGTCCCCGAACATACACACACACACACACACACACACATTTTAACAATTTATTTATATCCTCATAGAAGAAAACGATACAAGGACAAATATTGGAGGTGCAGTAGAGTACATTCACAAAATCATGGACCAGTGGCATAGGTCTTCACAATACAAAACATAGTACTAGAGTGGTTGGTATTTAATGACCTTGGTCATAAAGTAGGGCTGCAACTATTGAATTATTTTCATTGTCGTTTAATCTGTTGATTATTTTCTCGATTAATCGATTAGTTGTTTGGTCTATAAAATGTCAGAAAATGGTGAAAAATGTGGATCAGTGTTTCCCAAAGCCCAAGATGACGTCCTCAAATGTCTTGTTTTGTCCACAACCCAAAGATATTCAGTTTACTGTCATAGAGGAGTAAAGAAACCAGAAAATATTCACATTTAACAAGCTGGAATCAGATCATTTTGACTTATTTTTCTTAAAAAATTACTCAAACCGATTAATCGATTATCGAAATAGTTGGCAGACCCCAGCATACACACCAGGGCTTAATGATCATCATGTTTAGCTTGTAGCATTTCCCTGCGTAGTTCACTACAATTTAACTGACAGTAAAGTTGTGATGGCAAGATGCTCAGGTGGTAGACTTCTTCCCATTTGAACAAGAATCTTTTTTTTGTTTGCAGATCAGGTACCATTCAAAGTATTTTCTTTCTTCATGAATTGATCAGAATTTTGGATGTTTGAAAAATCTTAGCCAAATATCAATCAATAAGATGGGAGCCTTGGTATATCTTTGTAGCCCTAACACGTGAGCACACACACACACACACACACACACACACACACACAAGTTTGCACAGTACACACATCTTTCCCCTCGCCATGACCCCAACCTCCTCTATTCAGATGGGTTCAGGCAGACATTACGGCGGGCGCAGTGAACATTTAGAGAAATAAAAATGGCACAAACATAATTCACAGGACTTTTCTCCTTGCCGCTGCTCTCAGAACATTGGGAATGGCTGTGTAAAGGTCTCTGTTGTTGCGATAAATAAACACGCCCAAAGAGACCTCTTATTTGACAAAAGGTCAAGGAGCAAGTGTCATTTGACAGAACGCTTTTGAGAGCTGCCACGAAGCAGTGTGTTCGTCACCATGGAAACTGACAAACAGTGTGTCTGAGAAAAGGGGGTGGGGGTGGGGGGGGGGGGTCAGGTTGACATACAAGGGCAGTTGGAGATGGAAAATTTTATCTACCGATACTGTACAATTCAGCGTTTAATCGATTCTCTCTTTTTCTCTCTCTGTCTCTCCCAGCCTCTCTCTCTCTCTCTCTCTCTCTCATTTTTATTTAAATCTCTTTACAGCGTTGTTTTGCCAATTTATTAATCTGTCTATCTGCCCGGCGGATGCGGGTATGTTTGACACGGCACGGCTCTGACATCGCCGTCAACGCTTGCCTCCAAACTCTATCGCCCACAGGAACGTGAACGCCAAACAAAGGAGAGCTTCCGAGTGACTTGAATTTCAACGTATTTTTTGGAATATTTTATTTTTCGTTTTTCAGAATATAGAACATACAAACTTATAAGCAAACATTACACTGAAAAATAAAAATACAAGGTAGAGACATTTAGACCAATTTCATGAGAGGTCATTTGGACAGAATCACATCTTTATTATATCTTTCCATTGTTGACAAAGGGATGGTTTTTTGACATTTGCCACACCTGCACCAGTGCCACACTAGAGCCGGCCTATACTGTAGTCACTGTATTGACTCTCCACGTCCCCCGTTCAAAGAACACAGCACCCGATAATCTCGAGCGCCTCCCTGACCTCCTCCTGGGATGTTCGACGCCAGCAGCCTGACCCCCTCTCTCAAGCCCCCTGCCAGGTTGATGAATCGTACGCCCCCCCCCGTCCCGTGTCAGACCCGTCTCTGAGTGTCCGCGTCCTGCGTCCGAATCCGTCTACAAGAGTGCGAAAAAAAAACAGAGTAGAGTAGAGGGTTGAGGCGGAGTGTGAAGTGAGTGTAGGACAGAGGCAGAGGCAGAGACGGAGAGACCAAGAGGGACGGCGGGAGATGATATAGAGTCGATGCCGATGCCAAACCCCCCCTTTGCTAAAGGTCTCCTGGTGGAAGTGTCTGGCTGATGACAGATCCAGACCCCAACCCCTGGCTCCATCACTTTACTCCAGCTCCGGTCAGGGCGAGACACACCAGGGAGCACACACACACACACACACATGCACACACACACACGCACACTCGTACACGGTCTTTGTGCGGAGAATGGCCTGAGTCAGTAAGTGGCTGCTTTTAGTGTTGAGCTGAAGCTGTGCTACTGGGAGCAGTGTGGACCCCCTACAGAGCTGCCTCTCTCTCTCTCTCCCTCACACACTTCCATCTGTGTATGTGTACAGCCACCAAAGAGCCAGGGAAAGAGGGAGAGGAGGAGAAGAAGAAGAAGAAGGAAAAAAAATTCTCTCGATCTGGATTTCCCCCCTTGAAGTTGACAACTTCCCAACGCCTCGCAGATTTCCTCCTCATTTCGTCTCGTTTTGTGTCATTGTGAGCAGCGTGATAATTTGGAGCGTTGTGTTCTCCCTGTTGAGACTTGGCCGAAGCGTCGCGCACAAACGCGGTCTCCGTTTCCTCCGCACATGCCACGCGCTTCTTCGTTTTTTGTAAGTGAGAAAAGGGGGTTGAATTATTGATAAAGTGTCATAAGTGACCACATTGCATTAAAAATGGATTGCTCTCCTGAAATAAGTAAATTGTCTGTGAATAATTTAGGTGACACACAGCTTGGGTCTGAGATGTTTATGCTAATGTTAACATTTCAAACATCTCCCAAGTTTTGTCTGCCGGCTTGCGCACGCGTGTCCCTGCAGAAATGTAACAAAACGGGCGGTTTGAAATTGTTTTTTTTAAATGTTTAATATGAAGTAGACGTGTTAAGTTAGCGGAGTCATATTATCTTGTCTCCCTGTCTGTTATTTTTCTCGGTCCTTCTCTCGCGTCTTGATTGTTTACCCTCCCAGCACTTCAAAGACTAGCCGGGTCTCTCAAAGAAGATTGTCATTCTTTTATTTCGATCTCTCTCCCAACATGTCATATTTGTTGCCAAACACAGATCTTGCGGTGGGGGGGTGGGGGTGGGTAGGCTTTAAAAGTTGTTTATATGTCCCTCAGATGGCTTCTATACACTCTCAAAGCACGCTGGTGAATCAAAGCGCTATTCCCCTTCCCCTCCCCTCTCAGCCCGCCGCTTGAGATGAATTATATTTGCTCCAATTGAAAACTTTTTTTTCCTCCCTTTTTCTTGTTATTTCTCTAAAGGACAATGTCACTGAGTGTCCTTGAGCCTTCTCCTGGGTATTATTATTTCTCAACTCTACCCTCCTCCTCCTCCTCCTCCTCCTCCTCCTCCTCCTCCTCCTCCTCCTCCTCCTCCTCCTCCTCCTGAGCCGCCTCCTCATCCCATGTTTCTCTGGTTGAATTTGCAGGACCCTGCAGACAGTGGGGCCGTCACATGCCCGGACCTACACCGTCGCCGTGTATTTCAAAGGGGAGCGGATAGGCTGTGGCAAAGGCCCAAGGTGAGTGAGACGGTACAATATAATAAGACACCACAGGGCGAGGCGCTCCCCCTCCTCAATGCGCCGCTAATGGGCTCGAGAATAATGGCCGCGCTTTATTGATGGTGTTTATTATAGCAATTAAGCTCTCGTTGGCCTATTCTATCGGGAGAGGCATTATGCAGAATGAAAATGAATCGATTCATTATCGATTTGACGTAAATTGTGTTATGGAAACATCACTTTGTACAGGAGAAGAATCTGCGACTAGATGACACAGTGTGCACTTTGGAGGGAGGAAGGGTGGGGGGGGGGGGTGCGTTTGAGTCTCGTTCTACCTGAGATTGGATTCACTGTAGGGAAAGGGAGGGGTTGGGAGGGGGGGGGGGGATCTGCATGTTAATGTGTGTGTGTCTATCTATCTCCCCCCGCTTGGATGTATGTGCACGTGCGTCTGTGCTTTTGTAAAGTGTAAAGGGTAAAGAAAGTGAGTGTGTGCGCGGAGGCCTTTCAGGGTGGAGGGGTTGACGATAAAGCCGCGGCTGAGCCAGGGAGAAATGAAACCTAAATCCATCAAACATCTCTCACCCCCTCCGTGTGGAAATCCCCTCCACGGCCCCCTACTTGAAAGCGCTCCCTCTCGCTCTAAGCTGGCGATAAGTTTGTCCCTTCCATAGGATCTTTCACAGCTTACTGTTTTTGTATTTACTCGACTTAAGCCCCCCCCACCCCCCCACCCCCACCCCCACAACCGCACCCCCACCGCTGGTCTATGATCACGTAATGCATAATATATACGGAGGGACGCTGAGATGCAGGCGTAAACATTGCCCAACGCAGAGCCGCCAATAGGCTTACCTTTCTGAGATGTGTGTGCCGTGTTACCTGGGATTGTTGGAGGAAAAGGGCTCTTTCAAAACAAATAAAAAGGCACTCTCGATAATCCCCTCAATATTGGGCACGTTTTTTGACAGAATTTCAAAAAAGGGACATTTTGAATATGCTAAAGACCTTTTCTCTCTCCTCTTTCTCTCTCTCTCTCCCTCTCTGTCTCTCCCCTTTTTAAAATATTTTTAATCCAGCATCCAACAGGCGGAAATGGGAGCTGCGATGGATGCGCTTGAAAAATGTAAGTTGTTTGGCGACGTGGACCCACACACACACACACACACACACACACACACACACACTCAAACATGACAGTCACTCACACACATACATACACGTGCACTTTTAACACACACACTTTCACGCTTTAAGCCTTTCACACGCTTTGCCTCAGTGTTGAATATTAGCCTTGGCTGTACAGTATGCAAGATGGCTGGCAGAGAGCTGTGGCCTGACCAGCCGGTTGGCTGCTACATATAGGATATTAGGCTGTTTGAAGTGCTAGCCCAGAGCACAGGCATGGGGCCTAGCCAGCGATGGAGAACCAAAAAAAAACAAGGGCGGGGGAAGCTAAGCGTCCTCAACCATGTCGATAGTCCTGGGGGACCACAGAAAGTTCGTGTTGAGAGCCACAGAAAGTTTGTGTTGTTTGTTGTGTTTTTGAGCGCTTTTATAGACCATGAGAGTGAGGCTTCACACTCTGAGGGACTCTCTTGTGCTCAGCGCTCCTCTTCAGATTTGAAGGAGTGTGGCTGACGCATCCCCTATGTGCCGCTTCACTCCTTGGCTGTTTTTCATCTTGTCATCAGACAGCACTTAAGGAAAATAGATAGTGGTTTTTAGGCATTTACAATGTCTCATTCACTGCCAAGCAAAAATACAATTATAGGGCTCTTAGAAACACATCCACCAGCAGTCGCCATCATCTCCGATTTGCTTCTTGTTCTATGCATATGCATGTGTATGCATAATATAATACATTATACTGAGTACATAGAGAGTAGTGCATGTGTTCTGGTGTCATTTTTGGGCTGGACTTTGCTACCCTTCTGACCACCGCATAAATCAAATGTACAATTTGTTCTTTAGCTCAACTAATTAGCCAGAGGTGGACACAAATGGCTTTGCTGGAACGGGCGTGTAGAACTTGCAAAGGGCAGCGAGGTCAAACTTTGATTTCATTTGGCTCATAAATGAGGCCCCTAGCCACTTGTGATTGATACTGTTTGTGTGCCCAAGCTTTTGCTTTTTATGAAACATTAGTGTTAGGATGTTATTATTTAAAGCCCTTCTTTCTCTATCCCTCTCTCTCTCTCTCTCTCTGTTTCTGACTCTCTCTCTCCTCCCTCCCTCCTTATCAGGGGGCGTAGTTCAGTGCATAGACTCTCTCTCTCTCTCGTGTCTTCCTCCCTCCCTTAATTCTCTCCATTTTCTATCCCCAGTGTACACCTCTGTCACCATGATTGATAGATGCTCATTGCTAGTAAATGAACATTTCCCCCCTCATAAATTGCTGTTTCATGTGACTAGATTAGCGATGCCTTTTAAAAGGTCAGTTAATTTAAAATCATCTCTGCAAGTCTTCCTTGCTTCAGCACAAAATGCTTCCAGTTCCAGGGCTTTGTTTGACTTTGTGTTATCACTTATTTTAAACCCGCCTATTTACAACACATGCTCACCTCTGGACCGCACTTACCCTCGAGTACCTTTCAGCCAACGCTCCTGAGCACCGAGCTTTGAAGGCTGCCAGTTATATTATTTTGACTAATTACCAGACAGTGAATTTCAAATAGACTGCTAATTTTTAAACAATACTCGTACTGTGGTAAGAGCTTGTTAATGTAGTTGATCACAGAAGTGGAGCAAATTGTGGTTATAACACGATGGGAAATCATCAGCAGCCAAATACTGGCTAATTTAGGTTGTGGCTGGTCAGGTAGCCAATCATCATCGAGAGTAGAGCTGGGCGATATCGACAAAAATCAAATATCGCAATATTTTTGACTGAATACCTCAATATCAATAATGTGACAATATTTTGGGGATGAGTATTCCTGCTTTCATAAGATATTTACACACAAGAACATAGGGCTGGGCGATATGGTTGAAATCAATATCATGATAATCATAAGGATTTTTCTCGATATCAATATATATCACGATATGGTTCATGTATGCAAAATCACGTTAAATAATGAAATTAATGTTCATCTCATTGAACCGAATGGTGAGGTTAGGTGTGGTGTCAAACAAAACTGAAATTTTCAAATAATATTCCTACCATACCTCATTCTATCATGGTTTTTAAGTAAAATTTTCTTGTCATCATCAATAGACAGCAGAAATGTGTGTCACGATATTAAAATATCATCACAATATGATTCCACTGAAAGACAATAAACGATAATATGGAATTATCGCCCAGCCCTACAGGAACATTTTGAAAATCAGTAATGATCATTAGTAATCAGTAATGTGTAATCAGTAATAAGTAATGTGGATATGATGAACAGGTAAAGCCAATCGTTGTTCATTTTACTCAGCCAGAATTCGCTAATAAGTCAAAAAAATGTTATCACTTTACGCAGACCAGGAAGAAGTAACATTTAAGTTATTTCACAATATTGCCATAAACAAAATCCCAGACGATATTTAGTCTCATATCACGATATCGATATTATACGATATATCGCCCAGCCCTAAGATTTCCTATAGTTTTCTGCCCTGGCTATCCCATGTAGTCTTCAGACCTGAATTTATCATTTTGACATGACTAATCTCACAGCAGCATCGATATTCTGTGATGCCATTGTGTGAATGTTTTCTTGTTGCGATGATTGCTGGTTTTTCTGCAAGGTCAGTCAGCAGGGTTCCAACAGCCCTTGAAGGATGTACATGTCTCCTGACCATGAGCTCATATAATGAGAACCGAGCTCATCTGCCGCAGCCCGACCTGCCGCCTTCAACTCCTGCCGGAGCCACGTTCTCTCTCATGTGATTGTCAAGGGCCTCGCTTCATTTGTTCACATAGCAAGACTAATCAAGGACATTAGCCCCGGTGTCATGTAATTCGTCATTGATTGTCTTGTTGGCCCTCGCTGCAGCATTGGCTACAGCGTTGCTCATCTTGTACAGCAGCCCTACCTTGTATTACTCGCGGATCGAAAACACCTCCCCGCAATGTGTCAGGATTCATTTCCATGTTTTATTTAAGGCCTTCTCAAGTATCAGGGGCGCTTTCAGCAGGATTGAACTTTTTGTTTCTGGTGCAGAGCTTTCCTGGCTGACAGGATCCGCGGCTCCAGCGGTGTTGGAGAGGTGAGAGACGGAGCCGTGTTCGCTCAGACAGCTCAGGGCTCATTAAAGAGATGGGGCCCAATATTTGGTGTGTGCTGTCTGTAGCTGATCCGCTGGTGGCTCGACTGATTCACATTTCATTATTTTATGGCCGTCGTTTTGACAGTCTCCTGCCTATCTGTCAAGGCAGAATTAAATGTTAACCAAGGCCCAGACTGGGAGAAACATGAGTGCAAACAAATCGAGCCGAGAGCAGCCAGGTAGGAGAACAGAACCAGCGGAGGAAAGAGTTGGCGCTGCAGAGTTTCTCAGGCCCTGAGGCTCCATGCACCATGCACTGTTAGGTCTAAGGCCACATCAAATATACATGGAAAAGGCTTAACCATTTATCAGTCATCCTTTTAGAGCACCACAGTACCTCTGTCTCTACGCCTCCGATCTCTCTCTAGGACTCGGTTCTCTCTTCTTATGTTTTTTTTTTCCTTTCCTTATGGCTGCTTGTTTCCCAAACAATGAAGGAGGGAGAGAGAGCCTCGATCTGGCTTGTAGCTGGAAGGGGACTCGGTTCTCTCTCCTCAGCTTTCTCTAAACCCCTTAATCTCTGGATAAAAGCATTGGATGGATAGAGGCAAAGCAAAGTACAGTATGGAGGATCTCAATTCACTGGCTTGGCTCTTTTGTTTGCCCCTTGGCAGGGCGGGGAAATCCCTTCATCAACGGCACTATAGAGATACACAATTTGTTTGCTGACTGAGGTGTGGGTGAGCTCTAGGTGATAGACTCAACCAGCGGAGTCTATTGTGGGATCGTTTCACAGCCCGGGCTTAGGCTGAATAGTAAACGCCTAAGTGAAAGGACACTGTATGTTCTTATGCCCTTAAAAGGGGGGAGCTGATCCCTCATCACAGATTCCACATCCAGCTGCTGGGTGTGAGCGCGCATTTCAGGCATCGCCGTTGCCGGGTACAACAAGCCTTGTGTTGCCAAGGGTCCCCGGGCCGGCGTCTCTTCCGAAGGCAGCTACACCCTGAATCTCAAGACCGCAACCTCCGTCCTTGAAAGGAATTACCGCATTGTCGATAAACAAAAGGCTGGAGCCGAGCTAAGTGTGCTAACGCCTTAACCAGAGGTAATCAGTATGCAGAGTGCGGGGTTCCTCAAAGGTGCTTTTCTACAGAACGCTGGACGGCGGAGAATTCTCAATATGTCTTTGCAATGCCCAACACAGGCTTCTCTGTTCTCCTTCCCGAATGGAAACTTGGAATAAATGAAAAGCCTTGTGCATTCTTTAGCAAACCCCCCATTCTTTGACGCCCGCTCTTGTCCCGCATGTTAAACAATGTAAATGGCCAAAGCTTTTTTTCCCCCTCTCGAGTGGGTTATTCTCAAGTCATCTCCCAGGGAAAAATGCTGGTGATTTCCATATTTTAACTGCAATATGTAGTTTTCTCTCCGAGGCTCACCAAGTGTTGCTTAGTCACTGAAGGCATATTGAAATAGACTGTGTGTTTTTCTGTGTGTGTGTGTGTGTGTCCGTGCATGCGTGCGTGTCTCAAATTTGCCAAGAGAAGGGTTTTTCAGTGTTTATATTCTGTTTTTTTTTGTTTTGTTTTTTTTTTGGACACACGACTCCTTTCTAATAGCAGGTTTCCGTTATCCTTCTCTTTTTCCCCGCTATGGCACGGTAATGAGGGATGAGAGAACGTGGTGAAAGGAACGGTGTGTCCTCCACTCCCATTCACGAGTCATACAGAAGTGCTGTTTGAATTAAAGTTTTTGTGGCATTGTTACAGTTTACCGTAGGAGTTTCTCAAATTTTGAATGCCGGGACCCTTTGCAGACTTTAAGCAGAGTTCTTTAACCATGTCTCCAACAACCAAGGTATTGTATGGCCTTTTGTTGTTCATGGCCAATTCCTCCTTAGAATCAATTGAAGGACCTTTATTTTTTATTTTTTTCAGCCAAAAACTGTCGATTATGTTCCAGAAACCGTTCCATGTTTCAGGTCATTGACAGGAAGGCCCAAATGAGAAACATTAGAAAATGAATAGCACTATTGTGGCCAAGATTTTTGGGTGGCCCCCTCGGTTTTCCATCATAGACTTGGCTTTAAAACTCACATGGGAAAGGCATTGAAAGCCTGACTGTAATTTGCTTGAGGACTGTAGCACAACAGGGTCTCGTGCCGCGTGACCGTAATCTGCGCAATCAAATTTGTGATTTAGATGATTTGACACAAAAGACCGGGCGTCTCTCATGCATGCCGTTTTAAATTGAGACGTACTGTATATGTTACGTCCTACCGCCTCCTATTTATTGTTTTTTTTTTTTCCCCTTGCTGTCTTATTACACCATCTTATTACAGATCTCATTTAGAAATGTTCTCTTGTAATTATGTTATCAGATCTCATAGTCATTGCGCTGAAACCAAACAAGGCCTGTCTAATTTCTTGTTACTTCATCATTATTAATGAAAATAACAACATGAGGGCAATTTGATCGCAATACTGCCTGCAACATTTGCGCTCATTTGACCAAAGTGACAGCATGACACTTGGTATGAAAACTATAGTCAGTGCAATTTGAAACCTAAATTGCTGTCCTCACCCAGTTGGAAACTGACCTTGTCTCTTCACACCCCTGCCTCCCTGTCTCTCTCTTTATCTGTTCTCCTTGGTCGACTTCTCTCTGTTTCCCGCTCTACCTCTCCCTGTACCAGATAACTTCCCGCAGATGGCTCATCAGAAGCGCTTCATCGAGCGGAAATACAGACAGGAGCTGAAGGAGATGAGACGAGAGCGGGAGCGGCAGGAGAAGGAGACCGACGAGGCGGAGGAATGCAGGAAGTGACAGTGCCCTTTTTTTTTTTTTTTTTTTTTTTTCTTGGGGCCAATCAGGATCCGCATCCACATTAAAGACCTGTCTGCAAAAATGGCACCTGTCCAGGCAGGAGAGGGGAAGGCAAGATGACCGTGGAGCCATGATAGGTCAGAAAGGATGTTTGAGTGTAACCTCAGTTTCACAGGACAGTCAAGGCAACACTGGCAAATATTAGAATATGTTGATATGTTGCTACTCTGAACCCGGTGATTGAGGGTCAAGTATGTTTTTGCCCACTAGTTTTGATTGAAGCCGATGCAGGAAAGAATATTAATGTGAAAAAAAACGAATGCCTTGATGTCTCCTACTGTTTAATGTTGTAGGACTGTCAGAGGTGGCCTTGTATTTTAAGTGTTCACATTTGTCCTGTTTTGTTTTTGTTGTTTTTTGGTCTGTGCTGCTTTATGTGTCGGTCTTATTTTCATAACGGACTCAATCGCTGTCAAACTTTTTTAACCCCAAAACAGTAGCAGAGCTTGCCATGTTATTGATGAACGTCGATGAGAAAAACAAAATAATTTGTTTTTAAATGGAGTCTCAAATATTAAATGACTCGTCAAGGCTGTTGTCATATTGCAAATAAAGATATTTTCAGATTCAGTACATCGGTTGAATATCAGATTCACTGCGTATTACTGTATGTGGCCTGGATGAGAAAAAAGGGTTGAGTCAATTATATTCAATCTCTAGAATGTCGCCATCTGTCTCACATCTGCCACTCATCCTCTAATTACAAAAATGGTGGGTTTTTTTTATACACCTCTCCAAATCTGATTGGCTGTCAAACGGATCTTAATTATAGATTGTCTAATTAATGATTTCCTCAGTTCAGTAGCCTCTGGATCCAGCTATTTAACGACGGTCTTCCCTTGAATTACTACCCTGCATCTAGAGTTAAATCTTTTATACTTGAGATTTATGTACTTACCTATGAGGATGGAAATTTGCTAGCCCGCTAGCCCCGTGGCTAGTATTACACAGTTCAGATAAATTGCTAAATTGTCCTCCCTAACCAGAATTTGAATGGGCAGGAGGGGGGGGCTAATGGAAAAGATTTGAGGGAGGCCGTCAACTAGATCTACCACACTAGTGCATAAACCCCTCGAATCACATGTCCTTACCATCACATTTAACATGTAATATTTCAGAGAGATCCCAACACCACACAGAGAAACTAAAGAAAGCCTGATTTTAAAGATGTTTAATCGTGTCATATAAATATTCAGTACAAAATATCACGTTTTACAAAGCAGATTGATGAACGGCCAATGGTGTAGGGCCCCTTACACTACCACAACCTCTCATATTGTTTCTACATTGACAAAACTTGACTGCTCAATCACATTGTCACCAACATAATATACTGTAGTAGCGGAGAGCCCCGAGGCTAACCATGTCTACACATCAACAACCACAGACCTATTGTATCTGGAGAAAGAGGACATCAGTGTCACCGTCTAGTTGCCTGGACTAGAAACCCCCCGACAGTGTTGACATAGTGGTATCATGACGTTCATTACGATGTGCAACATTTTCTGTTATCCTTAGCCGAGCATGGCACCGGCGCTCGGAGGCAAGACTGTCCATAGGAAAAACACAAGCATGTATTTTGTAATGGCGATATGCTGACACCCTGTATGAAGAGAGAAAATAGTGAGGATAGAAGAAAAAAAAAATGCTTTTGGTGAGTGCTGCTGTCATGTTGATTTCTGTTTGAGACCTCACATTGTACCTTGAGGCAGAAAAGCGGTTTTCTGAGAGTGAAGGGTTTTTGAACCCCATTAAATGCTTATCATAGCAACATTGCCGCAATCTCAAATAGCCACTTACACAGTGGGAGCTCCAGCAACAAGCCAATAAAGAAAACTAGGGGGCAAAAAAAAAAGAACACGTGTATACAATAGCTGAGCGCAAAGAATTTAGTTTTTAACAATTGTGTTATCAATTGGATTGTCTAATCTACTGCAGCATTGTTGTCCTTGATGTCAAGCCTGATTCGTAATACATACAGGGAGGAAAAAAATGGCTATGGCAATTATGCCATTGTGTTTTGTTATTACTGTTTCAAATGTCTGATAAATGTCAGCCTCTTCTCAGGTTGGCCTTTTGCTGCAGCGAGGGCAAAGCTTGTTTTAGCTGGCCTTTTTTCAGCTGATGTGGTTCTGCCCTTCCAGTTCTCTCCCATCAACCGGCCCTCTTATCAGCTTAGCGATATCAAAGCTGTTTGTTCCCACTTACATAGGAGGAGGTCTGGAGTGAAGCTAATTTGACAATTTTGCTGTTTTGGGTGATTCATTTGGATCATTTTTCCTTTTTTTTTGTTTTTTTGAATATGTCAGATTAAAAACCAACAAAATTACAACCAGACTATGTTCTTGCTCCAGTATAATGTCTTGACCTTCTGTCTGAGCTGAGGACACACCTATGGGATTACGAACCGTATTCCACACAATTTAAAGGTCATGTGCCCCTTAATAAGCATCTTTATAGAAAAGGCAATTCCAATCCTGCTCCTCCCAAAGGAAATCTATCGGGTAAAGCCTGAACACTCGGACCGGCTGCATGTTGAACACTACATACTGTACATCTAAAGAAGGGCAGAAAACGATAACAATAATGTCTGTATTTAGAGGAAAATACTGGTGTGCTTTACTTTTTTGGCACGTTTTCACGACTGAACTGCTATTTTACATTGTTATACATTCAACAGCACAGGACGAAGCCCTTCTCAGGACACTAAATCTTAGCCAAACATGTTCCTGATTGTGTAGCTTTTAGGATAGATTAGAATATAAACATTTTTTTAATGCTATAGATCATACACATACATTTGGTTTGTCATTTAGTTAAGTTTTATAATTTAAGGCAAGGTCTCTTTACTTCACATACTGAAAGGACGCTGTGATGCTTCGTCACATGATGTCTAAAAACCCAGGAAGTGCGCTCCAGCCTGGCGGTTTCCAGTTTATACGCACGTGGAAAATAAGTTTTCGGCCATGAATTTCAACAGCAATTATATTGTTCTTGCTCGGCCCATTGATTCAAATGCTATTGATCCGGGGAGTTCACCGATTCATTACCTGACGAGGAAAAGGGAGCCGTTTCCATAAAGAAAGTAAACACTGCTAAGCTCGTATCGATGAATTATAATGATATCTGTCAACGGGATGTTTCATCTAATCTAATTTGATCGAGTTTGGAGCTCAGTGGCGTCCTCTGGGATGCAGTGGGAGGTAATGTGACTTTGAATCACGTATCTGACAACTTGCTGTAGACAGTGAGCAGTTTACGTGACTCTGGAGTTGCAGAGAAATAATCAAAACGAGCAAAAAAAAAAAGTTCAACAAGACCAGTATTTTCCTCTAATTGGGCCTGGTGCACGTTTGGTGAATTCCATCAATGTAGCGAACAAAACAACACTATCTTTTGCACCTCATTTTCCAGCCAAAGAGTTGGTTTTGCAGAGGAATTGGCATTGGTTCTTATGACATTCAGCTCAATAAGGAACTATTTGGTATTTCAGCTCGCCTCACAGCAAATGCATGGAGCTGTGAGGAGATGAAAATTAGATACTCCAGAAATGACAGCCCGAAAAGTGTGTGTGTGTGTGTGTGTGTTTGTGGGTGTGTGTTGTGGCATTAAACCCCACAGTCCTTCAGCACAGCTTCATATAAGCTTTTAAGAACATTAGCCGCTTACCGACAGCACGTGCCCCGACCAAAACAAACCCTTTGATGACATCACGTACCCCTCCCGTCCAACGTATGACGAGGTATCGGCAAAACGAGATTTCTTATATCGGCGACGATGACGATGATAAAATTTCAATAAACGGTTTTAAGCACCAGCTCCCCCTTGGCACTTGGGGCTCGAGCACAACTGTGGATAAGAGGCTAATGTGAGGCAGCCATTGCTGAGAGAGGGGGTGGTGGGGTGGGGGGAATCGTCCGGACGATAGAAATCCCTAGAAAAACAAAACAACTGTACAGCGTATTGTATCATATTACCGTACGGACACAAGCTAAGATAGAACTCACAATATGCAGCATTTTTTTGTCCCAGAAACACTGAAAAATACATAGGCATATCTGTTGGTTTACAAAACTGCTTGTTGAACGTGTCCATCACAGGCAGCTTTTGGAAAAAAACAAAACAAACAAAAACAAAAAAAGAAAAGAAAAGAATGGTAAGTTGGTATAGATATATTTGGGCCTCATGTACACCCATATACACAAAAAGTCTCGACACAAAGTCTTTTTTCACTTTGCCCTCGCAGAGACGCAACTAACACTGACAGGACACACAAAGCCTACGTCTTGTCACCGGAGGGACAACTGAACGGTGATCGATGGCGGTAAAAGAGCACTTGTACAAACAGTGCCGGTGTCCGTGTCCTCTCGCCGTTCCCTTGGCCACACGTGCACCAGAATTGTCCACAGTACCATATGTGTGTGTGTGTGTGTGTGTGTGTGTTTTTCTCTCTCTCTCTCTCTCTCTCTGTTTCTGTGTGCCAGTTCTCTCGTTAGGAATCCCTGTCGCTGTCGTCGCCCCCGTACATGTCCGCCAGTTTCTTAAACCTGGGCCCCCACTCGCTCAGGTAGTTGTAGTCCTGGTCGCCCTCGGTGGTGACCGACTCGAGCGAGCTGAGCGACTCCGCCACGGAGCCGTTGCCCTCGTAGGCGTAGGTGGCCAGGGAGTCGTACGGGGGCGCTGTGGGGTCGCTGTCGTTGTCCTGGAGCCTCTGGCTGATGAAGTCCCTCACGTCCCCGTTGTTGTCCCGGGCCGGCGGCGGCGCGGGCCTTCGGACCGGAGGGTAGAAGGTCTCGGGAACGATGTCCCTCCGCTGCTTGCTCTCCTCGATGGCCTCCGGGTTGCGCAGCGTGCCGATATCAAAGGCCTGAGTGTCCTCCTCTCCGCCCCCTTCATCGTTGTAGCTGACGACGTTGTCTCTCACATCCTCTTTGGAGATGATCAGAGGCTCCTTCTTCCTCTGCCTCCTCAGGGCAGCAAACAGCACCACGATCACTACAAGAAGAACAAAAACAAATAACAAAGAGTTTGGTGACTTTTGTTGCTGTTTCTTTGCTCCCTCTCCTTGTTCTGAAGGCCAGTTACTGTCCAGCGGGAATTGTCGATGGTGCAGGAGTGCTCACTGATGTTCAGGGACCTTGTCTGACTTTAGAACTGGCTCTGCTACCACAAGGATGCATTATGTTCTTCCCATCTGCTGGGCTTGTGCTGCTTAGGATCACAGTGGAACACAATTTAAAAGGATTCCTCCAGTGTTGGTGAAAGTCAGCCTTATTTTCCACATATTTTAGATGTCCTGCAAGCAGCGTCATAGTGGAGACCAAACTAGCTTGTTGTTATCAGCAGCTCCAACTAATTTGTGGGACAAATTGTGGAATGATAAAGCTAACTTATTCCACACTGACTACTTCCAGGCAGATAAACACTCTTTCACTGCTGAGCGGCTTTAAGTATCTCTACATCACGTTTGGATTTTATATCATAAATGATGAGCGATACCATGAATGGGATTGAATGGCATGTCCCCGTCTCATTGTAGTTAATTGTGTGATAACGGCATGTAAACATCCACAGCAATTTCATAAGGCACTTTCATCACCATCACTTTCAACACCAGAGGAATCCTTTAAGAAGGCAACACAGCAAACACAGATAACTACCTGCTGTGCTAGAAATGCCACTAATATCCTGCCATATTAATGTCCATTTTATTATGGCATTTAAGCGATGGATATCAAGCTGAATCTCTAATATGCTCCACCTTAGCCTTATTGGAATAGGTCATATTTCTCAAAGTTTAATCAAATAATTACCATACAGTCATATCATATATCATAAAATAAAATATCTTACAATGTATGCATAAGCCTGTCTTACCACTTGGGCGGGGGTTTGGACATTTGGGACAGTTCAGTTAATTTAACTTGGAAAATTCTATCAACCAAAGAAAAGTATTTCAGCTGCACTAGGCAAGATTTTTATGTAAAAATCCACTTTGTCAGCCTAAAGCACAAAGCCGCTCTATATGCCCAAATTAAATTCTAATGTGTGGTATATGGTCACCGGCAGGAAATCTTGATCTCTCTGATCAACTGAAACTTCAACTGCAACTGTCCAGACAAAGCTGGACTCTGAACTTCACCCATACTAGCCACTAAGAAGAAGAAAGGTAGGTCTGAGGAGTGCGTAGGTTACAAACATCACATTGCATGATTTCTGGGTAATGAAGTCCTTCAAACTTTTAAAAATTAACAGTTATCTCCTGCAAAGTTCCCTAGTGCAGCTTTAAAGTCCCTGTGAAATGAACTCCCATCACTTTTACTTCCTCGAAAACAGAGCATCTTTAATGGTGACCTCATGCTGCACCAGTAGGCGTAAATATAAATTTCTAACCAATAAAACCATCACAGTTTTTTGAACAATCCCGACCCTCCGCTCTGCTCCCATCAAATAAAATTGCTTTTCTCTCCCTGACTCATATTCCATTGGTTTAGACTTTTGATTGACCCCTCACTGCATTATGTCCCGCCCCAACATCCTGTTTCAACAGGAAATACATCAAATCAAGGAAGTAAAGATGCCACTTCATGGGGTCTTGTGTCAAACAATGCCTAAAAATCAAATCAAATTTTCACTGAAGAAGGCCGAATGGTGAAATGTTTGAAAGTGAAATGAGCTGCAGCAGCATACTGGGACTGGGACTCACTGAGCAGAATGATGACGCAAAGCAAGATGGCCACCAGGGCTCCTGTGCTGAGCCCCGCCCTGCCGGTCAGCGCCTCGGCGTTGCACAGCTTCATGTTGCCCTCGCGGTCGCAGGTGCACACTCTGACGGTCAGCGTGTTGGTGCTGCTCCGCATGGGGAACTCCCCGTCCGAAATGACCACCGGCACCAGGTAGACGCTCTTCTGCAGGCTGTTGTAGCTGTTCCTCCGCGTCAGGATCCACGCCGTGTTGTCTGAACCGAGACACACACAGCAGCCGGTTTATACACACACACTGCCATGGGATTCTCATAGGCTTCACTGCACATTAAGAGGGAGTTTACGGTCATCGATAACCTTGGATTAATCTTTCAATATACTTTATTGAAATTTCGCTAAATCTATGCATGTGCTTTAAGTGCTGTGAGATGTAAAGCTCCAGAATATCTATAAATCATAAAATGTACGTCGCCAGGAGTGGTAAAGTTTAACTACGTGTAAATACGGCTTATGGGAACTTTATACTGGAGATAGAAATTTCATTGATGCCCACAACGGGCGTTGTTTATACGCCGCAGACTGAGTTTACCTTTGTTGTCTCGGACGGAGAAGTTGGCCTTCCCAGACGCCTCCTGCGCCAGGCTGAAGAAGAAGCGGTGGCCCCCGATGGGCTCGTCAGGATCTGTGGCGCTCACTGTCTGGATCCTCTGAAACAAGAAGCAGACAGTGATGTAGGAGGGGCTTTCAGGTGATGTAACACACACCCTCTGGCGGCCATATTGGAGGTCCTCAGCTCTTGGGCAACAGTGACTGTGCACAGTTGATTGTGAACTAAACACAGCAGAATCCAATAGACCCTTAATTTGTGTGCTGTTTTTGACTTGGGACTGATCATTTTACCACTGATATACACTACCAGTCAAAAGTTTGGACACACCTGATTGAATGTACTATGTTTTTCATTCTCTTAAAGCCATTTTGATCTAATGCTTAAATGCTGGAGATTTGTTTCTTAGACAAATACAAACAGTGAAGTTGATCCTATGTATGAATTTCTTTCCAAAGCCTTTGCCTTTCCATCAAGGCAAAGGGCGGCTACTTTAAATAACCTAAAATATAAGATAGTTTTGATTTGTTTAACACTTTTTTAGTCACTGCATAATTCCATTTGTGTTTTTTTTTAATGTCTTTACTATTATTCTAAAATGTGAAAAAAAAAGTAAAAATAAAGACAAAATGCCTGTTTAAACTTTTGACTGGTATCTGATTAATTTTGTGCATTGTACACATGTAGATAGTTAGCTAGCAATCCATGGTTAGCTAATCATCACTGTCTTGTAAACACATAGCATACTAGCTAATGTAAGACATTATTGGATTTGCATGATAACAGCCTGCTAGCTAGTTAGTTATCTAACAAAGCCAAAAACTGTTTATTTAGTCTGAGTTGACTTGTCAAGCTACAATTTGCAGCGCTTTGGAGTAGAAGTAAAGACGGTGCAGTTTACTGTGTCACAGCAACCTGAATCTGAAAATAAATCCACATGATCAGACAATAGACTATACACTTTTACTTTGAACATTACTGAATGGATCTACACCCACGCCACAGCAATCTTTTTCACTTATCTCCTTTTCTAGCGCAGATGTTACATATTTAGCCATTATTTGCTCACAGCCAGTTCTTCAACAGACGTCCATGATGACATCAGCTGATGGGAGATTTGTTTGTGATACAACTGCAAAGCATTTATAGGTACTTACCCGGGCTAAATCCCAGACCTGTGTACTAACCACCCATCTACTACTCCTACCAGGCTAAAAGAAACATGTTAGAGTTACATATTCTTTCTGTCTCAGGTCTGCTAATTGCACTCTGAAATGGAAGTAGATAAATAATCCTAATGAGAAGTCAAGATGAAACCATGGCTACTGCTTTGTGTTCTGTCATACCAACCTGATTAGCCTTGGCGTTCTCGCAGACAAACGTCTCGTAATTGGTAGCGAATGTTGGTGCGTTGTCATTGACGTCCAGCACTCTGACGTACACCGGCACGCGGCTGATCTGCCGCGGGTTGTCTAGGAAACACACGAAGATGGACACCGTGTATTTACACTGACAATCGATTTTCATTTAATTTCTTTACACTTCTGTGTCACACACGACCCTTGAGTACGAAAACAATGTGATGAAGTTGTTTATATGATTCTATGACATGATGATCTGGTTTACATGTGAGATGGTTGTAGTTTGTCTCAGCCCTTCTGAAAGACCTTTCTGTAAATGAAACCTGATCAACAACTTTCCATTCATAAAAAGGGTTAAAAAAATATGGATGATGGAAGGTGCCTTGGTAATACAATAGTAGACAATCAAATTGGATTTTGTGGATTCATTGTAGCAAAACCAGAAATATGCATGGGTACACAGGGTGGAAAATTAACACCAGCTACCAGCCAAATACTAGGTACATTTTGGTAAATACTAGATAAACTGTGGCTGTGGCTGGTGCAAGTACTCCACTCCACCAGCTACTGTTCACCAAACATCATTTAGAAGTTAGTATCAATTCCAAAAATCCAATTTGGCTGGTAAAACAGTGGAAGTGGCTGGTGAAATTTGGAATGCACAAAAAAGTTTTGTTTCCAGTCCCGGTGCTTGTTACACTTACTGAACTCAGTAGCGATGATTGAGATGTTATGCCAGGCGCTCTCCTCTCTGTCCAGGTCCCTAAGGATGAACACTGACCCGTTGCCTGCATGGATGTTGAACACTCTGTCCATGTCTGTGCGCCGATCAATGGAGTATCTGCAAAACACAAAGGGACCGGCTACTCAGCTGTGCATTATGGCCGTCTGGGAGTCTCTGAGCTGTTGTGCTCCTGGCAAGTTCACTAAGTGAATAATGGAGCCTGTATGAGGAATTTAGGGTGCGATCACACCTAATGTTTGTTTTCTTTAATCTTTCATCTTTGTTGCATTTTTGTATTTGCTTCATTTGGATTCACATTGCCCAATTACAGGCAAACCAGAGTTTTAGCAACATGTCATCCTGTGAGGTTGTCAAAACAAATCAGATGCCAGTCCCTTTAACTTTAGCTAAGCATAATGGATTTGCCTGCTATTTTCTATAATTTAGTTAACTAGTTAACGACACATGAAGAAGTAGCTGAATATGAGCAGAGTTTGAATAAACCAGACAGACTTGCTGTGACCGCGTCCTTGGACTCCCAGCGTTTCATATTTGTGGTACACTGTCTTCTATAAGAATAAACAACAGTCCAGAATAGTCTGTGCTCTGGTGAAGAGGGACTTATATAAGTGTTTGCAGTCGCAGACAAACACACACAAACACATGCATGCACACGCACAAACACAAACACACACACAAGCCAACAGGTTATCCAGTGGTGTTGTTTTTCTCTGCTTCCCGGACTAGTGCGATACATCAGAGTGATTAATGGAGTAGCAGGCATCAGGAGGGGCAGCGAGAGAGGAAGGAGACCCCCGAGGGGAGACCATGAACCGGGGCTCTCACTGCACCGCCGCACTCTCCTCTCCTCTCTCCTTGCTTCTCCACAGAGCCTCCCCCCCTCCCTCCCCCCCCCCCCTCCCGACCCCTCCCTGTTGCTTCTACTGCATCCACCGTTTTAGTGTCTTTATCTAAACACTCCCTCCTATCCTCCACCGCCGCCACCCTGCCAATCCGACAGTAACTCTGAACTCGTTAAATCTGCGTCGGGCCGCGCGGGTTTGCTAATTGCTTTTCCTAATATTCCCAATAATTCAGTTGGCTGGGCCTAGCTCCTCCTCTGATTAATGACGGGGAGATAACGCAGCGCCCCCGTCCTGACCGGGCATCCAAAGTGCTGCTCTCAGCAGGCGGGCAGCTGGCGGTATGGAGGGCCAGGAGGGCGGGCAGAAGGACATGGAGGGGTACAGCAAGGTTGGTGATCAGCGGGCGGCGACACGTTTCCTCCTCCCACACTGCAGAAGCTACAGGACCAACTGGCCTGCCTCAGTGTTTCCTGAAGAGCACATTCTTGGAGAACGAAGGTCGGTGTGTGCTTTCGGGTACAGTCTGTGTGTGTGTGTGTTACACTGCAGAAAACCTCCATCTTTTAGTCTCCATCTCCGTCATTTTAGTCTATTATTGTCGTTTTGTGTTTTCAAATTTGTTTCAAGATTTTTTTTTAGAATCAAGTGTAATTTTCTTGATAGCAGTGCAGTGATCTGCCTTATTCTGACTGGTTTCAAGATACTGACACTCATTTCTGTCACTGGCAGAATTTTTCTTTTGATTTAAGAAGAATAAGATTTGAAGGCTGAACATGAGACTAAATGACTCATTCAGATGGATGTTTTTTGCAGTGTAGGGTCTGACTGATACAGGGTTTTGAAGGCTGATATGAATATTTTTGTATTAAACCTGCCAATAACTTTTAAGACATTTTGTGCCAGTATTCAATATTTTGAATTTTTTTCCATTTTAATGCCACAAAATTACAAAGATTCAGTGTTTCCTTTCAGAGTTTTCTTCTTGTCAGAGTGGAAAAGCCTCTGAAACAGCATTTAGTCCATCATGGGACACTAAAACTCTCCACTGAAACCCAGACTGATGAAATCCTTTACGGTCAGCAGCTCTTTGAGGCAGACTGACACACCACACCTATTCAATGTTACGGGGAACTCTGGGATACATTACTGCCTTTAAATGAAATGAATTAACATACAAAATCATTATTGAACATATAAGTGAATAAATACAATGTGCAAAGAAAATTACATTTCATTGCAGGACTGTTTTTTTTTTTGCAGATGTTGGGAGGAACCTTCATCATATCGGCAGTGGATCACATGACTGATTTGATAATTTAATAAAAGGCCAATATCAACCTGATATATCGGTCTAACCTTGGTGTGTGTGTGTGTGTCTGCATGTGTGTGTGTGTGTATGTACATATGTGCAATGTTCATGTATGCAAACATAAGCCTGCGTTGGTATAGATGCATGTGGATGAGTGTGTGCACCCATCCATGTCTGGCTATGTGTGTGTGTGTGTGTGTGTGTGTGTGTGTGTGTGTGTGTGTGTGTGTGTGTGTGTGTGTGCGCGCGCGCCGTGGCACACAGTGCAAGCTAATAAAGACAGCCGTCTGTGGGAGCTCCTCACGCCAGGCGGCCCCCAGGCTTCCAGCCCTCCTCCTCTGCTCCGTGGCTTTAAATGCCACAGGGTAGGTACCTCATTGATGATGGGTGATAAAAGAGAATGATATCATATTTGACACCTGCAATAAAGTGGTGGAACTTCAACCTTGAGAATCAACTCCCACGGAGCATCATAAAAATGAAAAAGTATTTGAGACGGACCAGAGGCACAACCTCGCGCCCCTCCAGTTCAGCCATAATGCCCGTTTAATGGAACACTTGCATAATTATGTATCTCCATGAACTATGTTGTGTAAGTGTACTGACATTATATTTTTCAGTTTTAAGTAGCGATTGGCATTCATGGCTAAAACACAATCGCCTGCAATTGTGTTTTAGCCATGACTCATGTTGCTATTGTATCTGTGACAATTGTAGCTTTTTTTGCTTGGCTCACTCCCACCACCTTTCATGACAAACTCACAGCGCTGTATGTCAAACAGATGACTGTGTCCTTCCAACAGAAATGAGGCCTTTTATTAATAATGCATGTCAATGGTATGTTTATGTTTACGTAACGCACTTTGAGGCAGCTGCAACCATGCTGCTTGAATGTAGATTATATATATATATGCAGAGGAATGTATTGTCCCTGTACCACGTGTGTTAGCATATGAGTTACTGATATGTTGCTGTAGCATTGCCATGAAGACAATCTCATGTACATGTTCACACCAAGCATATGTGACTCGTTTACTCCTTTCGTTTAGTTTGTCTGGGCAGGTGAGAACAATGCCATTCAAACTCAAAACGACCCCAAAACACTTCGTTTTATGGGTATGAGGAGTAGGGTTGCAAAGGGGTGGAAAATTTCCGGTAAATTTCCGGAAAGTTTCCGGTAAATTTCCATGGGAAGTTAAGCTGGGGAATTTTGGAAATATTCCAAATTGGAAACTTTCCATGGGAATTATGGGAATTAATGGGAATTTATGGGAATTAACTGGGAATTGAGGGTAATTTAATGGAAAGGTATCATATCCAAGCATAAATATTTGTTTTGTTATAAGCAGACATCCATCCAAAATAATACAATTAAAACAGATTTATTTGTAAGTAGAACTTTATCAAGTGTTAAATATTTTATTGAACAATCAATTCTTTCATTGAAGAACAAAAACATGAATGTTGAGTTGCATGTAGGGGGCGTGGTCTCAATAGCCCTGCAGTAAGCAGTGTGCTATGTGTGCATGTGATTGAGGAATAGCATAGATATTCAACTGTACTTGCATGATATCTGGTTGTTTTAGTCAGGATTATGCTAAAATATATTTTCCCCAACTATATTTAAGTTCCCTATTAAGAGCATACCTTCAATTTAGTAAATTCCTGGTTTATTCCCGTTTATTCCCATAAATTCCCGTTAATTCCCATGGAAAGTTTCCAACTTTGAAAATTCACGGAATTTTGCAAATGAGGAGACAGATGTACACTATTTTTTAACTTTATTTTTATTATTATTATTATTCTTCAGTGGGTTTTATTTTCCATCTTATGTTCTTATTTTTTATTCTCCATCTTATTTTATGCATTCTATGTATTCTATTCTCATCTTTATCTTATTTTCGCTATTATTATCAAGCTTTATGTGAAGCACTTGGTACATGTAATTTCTTTGTTGTAAAGCACTTTGAGCTGCATTTCTTGTATGAAAGGTGCTATACAAATACAGTTTATTATTATTATTATTATTATTATTATTATAGATGTTGACAACTGATTGCCAGCAGTTACTCATGCTTGGAAAGCCTGGCATAACAAAATGAACCAAGGGGAGACTTGGAGTCAAGAGAAGGTGAAATGCATCCTTAATATTTGGGAGGAGGAGCACATTTTCCAACTGCTTGAAAGAACGCACAAGAATATATTATAAGTATTCATGGTACAAGTTACAGGGACAGGAGTCAGATTTGTTTTATTCTCTAAATTGTAATTGCTTAGCTGATCTGTGTATTGTTCTAAAGGAACATTTGACAAGTCCTATAAGGGCTGTGGGACCTGCCTATGCGGCGGGGTAAGTCCACCGGAAACAATCTATGCTCCTTCTAAGAATCCTTCATGATCTCATCTAAATTTATTTCCTTTTGAAAGGAAGAACTGAGGGAGTTCACTCTCCGAAAAGTTATAGCGCTATACATATTTTTGTCCAGTGAGGCCGACAAAAGGTCTTTTAAGTTGTGATTATCTTTGGAGAGGTAAGGTACACTTAATCGTATACTGGTTGACAGTGTCACCAGTGTGAGAGTGACTACTCAATACCAAGAAGTAACGCCGCTTGATTCTGTGTTTCCTTTAGTGGGTAAAAATATCTTTCTATTTTACTTGATTTGATTCTTTTAATGCAATGCATTTTGCTTGTTCTTTTATATGAATTTGATCTTTTTTTCTGTCTTTTATCTGCCTTCTATTGATGTAAAGCACTTTGAGCTGCATGTTGTGTATGAAAGGTGCTATACAAATAAAGGTTATTATTATTATTATTAAACTGGCAGGATGACAGGTCACCAAAACTCTGTTCAATAAACAAGCTACTTGTGAATCCATGTGAGTTTTGTTTAAAAGACCTAGTTCGCTTGTAATTGGGCAGTGAGAACCTAAATGAACCCGAACACAAAAACGCAACAAAGTAAACCTTTCCACGCCAGTTCGTACTAAAGAAAACTAACTGTAGGTGTGATCTTAGTGTCCTCAGGTACTTGGACTTATATGGATTCTATTGTCAGAATCTAAGTCGCACAGTAGAGTTCCTGTCTAGACTTCAGCTCTAGAGGCTGGCACACAGGACTCTTTGAGTTGTAAGGCCGGCTTTACATGGTGCAACTTGAGTGCAACTTCAGTTCTGTGTCAACTTAGTTGTGCTTTAGTTTCTGAAGAGAACCATCCCAATGAAAACATGAATTAGGTTTGTATCATCAGCTGGAATGTTCAGGACGAGTTTTACATAGCAGGAGAAAAAGTTGCATTTGCAGCACAAAACTACACTACCAGTCAAAAGTCTGGACACCACCTGATTGAATGTTCTATGTTTTTAATTCTCTTAAAGCCATTTTGATCTAAAGCTTCTGCTTAAATGCTTGAAATGTGTTTCTTAGACAAATATAAATAGTGAAGTTGATGCCTATGTATGAATTTCTTTCCAAAGCCTTTTGCCTTTCCATCAAGGCAAAGGGCGGCTACTTTAAAGAATCTAAAATATAAGATAGTTTTGATTTAACACTTTTTTTGGTCACTGCATAATTCCATTTGTGTTATTTCACAGTTTTGATCTCTTTACTATTATTGTAAAATGTGGAAAATAGGAAAAAATAAAGAAAAATGTGGTGAGTCCAAACTTTGCACAAAAGTTGCCTTGTGTACAGCCAGCCTTACAACGGAGCCTATGTATTCCAGCGATCTGGACAGTTCCCACATTGTAAACGATCTAACCAGATAGGATTTCGACTTGCCTCCTGCAGAGCGAGAGGCCCCATTGACAGGTCAAACAGGAAAAAAATGACAGCGACTTGTCCCGGTGTGCTGGGGGCTCAGTACCTGACGGGGCTGCGGTTGACGTCGGGGTCGGAGGCGCTGACCGAGCCGACGACCGTGTTCCTGGCGGCGTCCTCTATCACCTCCAACACGTAGCTGGCGCGCTCGAACACCGGCGGCTCGTCCACGTCCTCCACCTGGATCTTGATGGTGGCCTCGTCCCTGAAGGGGCCCATGGAGAAGAAGCGCGGGTTGACGTGAACGTTGTCCACCTGAACGCGCAGACTGTACTGCCGCTTCCGCTCAAAGTCCAGAGGCTATGGGACAGAGAGGAGAGAGAGAGAGAGAGAGAGAGAGAGAGAGAGAGAGAGAGAGAGAGAGAGAGAGAGAGAGAGAGAGAGAGAGAGAGAGAGAGAGAGAGAGAGAGAGGAGAGAGAGAAATGAGGATTAATGGTTATACTACACACTCTATACATATGGTTCTTTAACTCAACTGTGCTGTCAGGTACAGTATGTGGCATTAGCAACATTTTCAAGCTGGATAATGTGCCCTTACACACGTTTGTTCCCTCCTCCAGTTAAAAACCCCACAAAATGGCATCAGAATGTTGGGGCGGGACTTAAAATGGCTTTTTCTGCAATTTTATATAATTACCTGGTGTCTATAAAATATATCTGTTAAGTTTTATTCAGTAAAAATCGTTTAGTTATAGCTTTAGCTATTCGCTTCCCAGTGTTTGTTTCCCACCTACAAGAAGATAGGTCATTTTACTTTAGCAGTTTCTTATGCTAATGAGCTACTGCTCTGATTGGCTGGGCATTCTGGAAGGCCCACCCTCCTCTTAGCACTGATTGGTCGATTTCAGACAGTCCAGTGTCTACATAGACACTGGAGCTGAATCTGACTGGCTTGTACAAGGGGGCGTGTTTTATAGTTGGTGACTGTGGGGAAACTACATAGTAACATGATTCCTTTTTTTTCCTGTGATTACTTCACATCTCCAAGTACCAAAATCACCATAAATACTAAGAATTGCCACCCTCCCTTTAACACAGTGAGGCATCATTAAAAAGTCTAAACCAATGGGATGAGTCAGGAAGAGAAAGACAATTTCATTTGATGGGAGGGGTGGTGGGATTGTTCAAACAGCTGATGGTTTTATTGGTTAGAAATGTATATTTACGCCTACTAGTGCAGCATGAGGTGAAAGATACTGTGTTTTCCAGGAGGTAAAAGCAATGGGAGTTCACTTCATGGGGACTTTAAGCTGGCAGTATACTCGCTAAATTTGACTTTGTTCGTACAAACAAAGTCTCTGTTTCCTTTGCAGTGTGCACAGGCCTGCTGGCTGAAATAGTGGAGCTCTCTGCCCACAGTGTGTGATCGCCTGCAAGTGGTCAAAACACATCACATGACTGGTTGTGTTAACTTCTGGAGAAAGCATCTTCATTTTCCTTTTCCAGCTGCTGTTTAAATCTCCGTGCTAACATCTTTAATGTATCAGTAAAAAAGCAATAGGAAGCCCTAGCAAGTATACATATACTTATTTGATTTTTTTGGCAAATTCGTCTCCATACACTTCAGCTTTAGGTTGGATTGAGATTTTAGTCATTGAGCTGAGAATCTCATTCAGAGCTTCTTACAAGGAGTGAGCAGGAAGTGTCTCGCTCAAGGACACTTACAATAGAAGCACAGGACCGTGGATGGACACACACACACACACACAGCAAATCACATGATCTCTCAGTTATGTGACACTCTCTCTAACCTGATTTGCTGCATGATGAACTATATGGCACTTTAGAAGAAAAAACTCCTCACGTTTTCACAAAAATCTTGGCTGGGTTAGCGCTGGGCTTACAGATACAGTGACGCATATTATAATACCAGTCAAAAGTCTGGACACACCTGATTGAATGTTCTATGTTTCTCATTCTCTTAAAGCCATTTTGATCTAAAGGCTTATGCTTAAATGCTTGAAATTTGTTCCTTTGACAAATATAAATAGTGAAGTTGATCCTATGTATGAATTTCTTTCCAAAGCCTTTTTCCTTTCCATCAAGGCAAAGGGGTTTTTTGATCGCTGCATAATTCCATTTGTGTTATTTCATAGTTTCGGTGTCTTTACTATTATTCTAAAATGTGGAAAATAGTAAAAAAATAAAGAAAAATGTGTGTGTGCAAACTTGTGACTGGTAGTGTATATAAAAAGGTATTTTTTAGCCAAGCGGTCTGATTGGTCAAAGACACATTCCAACTGTGCTGATTATTCCCATAAATCAAGACTGGCAATGCTTTATTGGTTGCCATGCCAGCTTGTGTACGGTAACCATGGAGCTACTTAGTGATGTTTCTTGTTTTGTCCAATGTAAAATATAAATAATATTTTTCAGTCAGTGCACATGTACTGGTAACCATTTAATTAAAGCCATAATATCCTTCCAGAGGTTCTTAACTGTAACTATGGGCGCTTCGGTTCTGCCCACACTCGACTATACTCTCTAATTCAATTGTAATAATTGAGCATTAATGCTAGAGGATGTAATATTCATCTGTTTTTGAAGTTCACTTTCCTCTCATCTCTTACTGTATGACAGTAGAGTCAAGCACAGCACCTTTTCCAATAAACTTCCTTGACACGTATAATATATGCAGTGCTAATTTTGTTTAACATGATTTCCCGATCGTCGCCACACTGTAGCTCCCTTCACAACGCTTGATCAATGCTGCCTGTGTTTTTGGGTGAGAGCTGTTTAATTAGGTTTTGCTTTTGTTACATGAAGGGGGGGGGGGGGGGGGTCAATGGATGTATACATTTGTAAAGATGAATGCATTACGGATGATGACTAAAAAAAAAAACAGAAAAGAAAAAAATAAAAGCAATAAAAAAGTAATAAAAGACATAAAAATAAAGGATTAAAAAGGAATAAAGCCGAAAATAATAAAAATTAAATTGTGAGTGACAGGTATCCTGATGTGTCAAAGATCAGTCAGTCCTGCAGCGAAGGGATTTGTCCGGTTTTAAATTTACATTCACATTTATATTTTAGGCATTTATCCAGAATGGAAGTGATGAGTCAATGAGTGAGCAGGTAGGTGTAGCATGGATAATGTTAGTAAACTTTTTGAGTGACATTACTGACAGATATGGGTATTGCATGAACATTTTCAAATGGTTTCAACCGTTTCTGAAACTTAAAAAAACATAGAAAACTATTGCTTTTCACAGTGAGTAGTCCTGCATTATTGCTGCACTCATCCTATTCTGTTGGTGTAGCAGGCTCTCATTGGCTGCTGCTTGTGAGGAAGTAGCTCTGGATGCATGGCTCCTCATTTGCATATCATGAATGACGCCACCACATCAACATCGCTCATTATATCCTGTGTAATTTATTGACCGCACAAGCTGATTAGTATCCTGATTCCTGCCTGATTGTTAATGTTTTCTGTCATTATGCATTCTGGCACAGGTCGGCTCTGTGTTTTGGCTTCACATGCCAATGATTTCTTTTTTCCTTTTGAGTTGCAGGCACTGAAGGCATTCCCCCATTGATGAAAGTTAAGGGGGGGGGGTACATTTTTAATGAATGTGTGCCACGCATTGATAGGAGCAGCTGGATCTGAGTAAGCGTTTTCACAGGCGGCATACATAAGACAGAGCGGCGGGTCCGTGAGCGTTCAAACAGCCACTGAAAGCATGAAAGCCCATATGGAATGAGCCGTTTTCTGATGCCATCAATAATAACTTGATATGAGTCATTGATTTTTGCTGTTTCGTGTTAAGGCGGAGGGGGGGGTGGGGGGTGGATGGGGGGATTGCACAACATCAACAGAAGAATATGTTGCTTTGAGAGACGGGTGCGAGCCCAGATGGGGACGCGCTCTCACTTGACAAGCCCGTTTAATTAGTAAGTTCAGAATCGGGGCTCGCTCGCTCCTCTCCCCCGCCCACTCCGCCCGGCCGCACACCACATCCACTACAGCGCCGCCGTGGCTACAAAAAGCAATTATGTCATCTTCCACTCAATGATGGCATGATGGAAGGGATCGATTGAAAGCTGCAGAGAGGGCGCTTGATAAGGCAACTGTCAGATTCTGTTGAATACATCAGAAACACACCGCAGCACACCGCTGGATGTTGCGATCTATACTCAGCATCAATATTTCTCCTTTAGTCTCAGCTGCGAGGAAGAATGAATCTCATTCAAGACACATGTAGTGGGAGCCTGGGCAACTGCAGGTTGAAATCTAATAACTCTGGTGTCTGTCTTCTGGTTTTCACAGCGCATGAAAATAAAGTTTGTATCCCTGTATCTGATGCAACCCGTTGTTTTGTTTTCCTCCTCTCCGGCGAAGGTTGCCGAGTCCGAGCGCCGCTTCTTAGCATAATAAATAAGCACCTTCACACCCTTCAAGGAAAAAAACCACGGAGGCTTCCTGACCTTCTTCAGCACGATGAGGCCGTCCTGCGAGCTCTTATTGGTGGAGATATCGAACATGCCGGGGCCGTCGCTCCCGATGATCCTGTAGTCCATCTCCGCGTTCTCGCCGATGTCGGCGTCCATCGCCCGAATCACTCCCACCACAGATCCCAGCTCAGTGGACTCGGGCACTTTGAAGTCGTACAGGCCTGGAGAGAGGGAGAGAGGGAGAGAGAGGGAGAGAGAGAGAGAGTGCAAGAGAGAGACAGTGAGAGAGTGCAAGAGAGTGAGTCAGAGATAGAGAGAGAGTGCAAGAGAGAGAGAGAGAGTGCAAGAGTGAGTCAGAGAGAGAGAGAGAAAGAGAGAGAGAGACACAGAGAGAGTGCAAGAGAGTGAGTCAGAGTGTGAGAGAGTGAGTCAGAGAGAGAGAGAGAGACAGAGAGAGTGCAAGAGAGTGAGTCAGAAAGAGAGAGAGAGAGTGTGCAAGAGAGTGAGTCAGAGAGCGTGAGAGAGTGAGTCAGAGAGAGAGTGAAAGAAAGTGAGTCAGAGAGTGTGAGAGTGAGTCAGAGATAGAGAGAGAGTGAAAGAAAGTGAGTCAGAGAGCGGGAGTATAAAAGAGTGAGTCATGGAGAGAGAGAGTGTGTAAGAGTCAGAAAGAGAGAGAGAGAGAGAGAAAGAGAGAGAGACAGAGAGTCCAAGAGAGTGAGTCAGAGAGTGTGAGAGAGTGAGTCAGAGAGAGAGAGTGAAAGAAATTGAGTCAGAGAGCGGGAGTATAAGAGAGTGAGTCATGGAGAGAGGGAGTGTGTAAGAGTCAGAAAGAGAGAGAGAGAGAGTGTAAGAGTCAGAGGGAGAGAGAGAGAGAGAGAGAGAGAGAGAGAGAGAGAGAGAGAGAGAGAGTGAAAGAGAGATTTAGTCCCGTAGCATTAGCAGATCAGCCGTAGAGCAGAAATTCCCTCTGCAGTAAAATACACTTCACATCCAAAATAGACATTTGGCCTTCCCTGGAAGCTGCTGAAAGGGAAAGGCCCTCTCTCTCTCTCTCTCTCTCTCTCTCTCTCTCTTCTTCTCTCTGTGCTGAGTCACTAGTCAAATTTTTTCAGGATGCAGCATAAATTCTTGGGCAATTTGTTCAACATAAATTAATTGGTCCTTTCGTTTTTTTGTAAGATGATTTCCTGGTTTGAGGCGTACAAATTGATGGCTGCCTGTCGGCCCGAGCGGCCCCTCTGCATCTCGTATGCTTAAATAAATAGCCGGACTGCAGGGGGAGCGGGCGTGATATACACACAGCCTGCGGAGACAAACACCACTGACACACTAATAAAACATGCTGACAGTGTTTTGGCAACGCCTGAGTCGGCAGGCCTCAGTGACGCTGACACTTGCCTCCACACACACACACATAAAAACACACACACACACACACACTACACATACGAGTCAACGCACACACACTGCGCGAGCGTCACGCCATGAGAAGGTTTCCCTAGGCTAACAGGTATTTAGCATTGGGTGGAAAAGAAGAGGCATCACTCCAGCAGACAACAATGATATCGCTCCCTGACACTCTACCTCCTCTGGGTGTCCCATTACAATATCCACTCGCTCCCTCCCTCTGTCTTCCCCTCTCTCTCTCTCTCTCTCTCTTCTTCAATCTTTTCCTCCGTCTATCTACCTCTTCTGTCACCCCCCTCTCCCTCCCTCCCTCCCTCCCTCCCTCCCTCACTGGCTGTCTTTCTGTCTCCCCCTCACTCTTCCTCTTCCTTTCTCTATCTCCCCCTCCTGTCACCTCCTCCATCCCTGCTGTATCCATCTCCTTCACTCCCTCCATCCCTCCCTCCCTCCCTCCATCCGTCTGTTCATTGGTGGAGGGCTGAAGCGACGGCGTTTGTCTCCCCGACTGCTGGGAGTGATAAATGGGGGGTACGGGGGTTCTGCGGTCGCGTGCGTTTTGTCATGTGAAGAGCGTGTGTTTATCAGTTCAGCACTGTACGCACACACACACACACACACACACACACACACACTGTGCGCACACACACACACACACACACACCGCTGTTATTGAGGGGAAACACAATGACACCAGTAATCTGTCAATCTGATCTGGCTGCCTATGCAATTCGCCAGATGTATAAGAGGAAGTGATGGAGGGAGGAGGAGGAGGAGGAGGAGGAGGGAGGGGGGGCAAGAATGAAAGAGGGACAAGAGACAATGTGTGAAGATTGAAAGAAAGAAAGCAGTATGGAGGGGATGGGAACGGAGAGGAAGGATTGATGGAGATAGAAACACATTAAAGGATGGGAATGAGTGAGAGGGTGGAAAAAGAAGAAGAAGAAAAAAAAAAAAAAAAAGACACCAAGGACAGTTACAGCACGAAATTGAGAACATTGGTTTTATAGAGTGAAAGGCAGCAGAAAAAAAAAAGACTTAATAGCAGGAGATACTTTATAGAAAGAGAGAGGAAGAGTAGAGATAAAACCCAGAGAATGTACTCTGTTCATTTAATAGGGATTACCGGGCTGATCTGATGCACTTTGCAGGACCCTTCGCTCTGTCATATGGCTCTATATTTAATTATTCCCTGCCTTTAAGAGGCCCGCCTTAGTCGCACAATACCCAGAGCTCCCTGCAATAATCCAAATTCATTTTGAAATTGACACCAGATGGGGGCTGCCTGCTTGGCACCGGCTCGCATTGACAAGAGGTTTTTTACGGACTGAGGATTGGTCATTGTGTGTGTTTCTCTCTGTGTGTGAATGTGTGTGTGTGTGTGTGTGTGTGTGTGTGTGTGTGTTTGAAAGCTACACTCACTCTTGGTGAAGCGCGGCGGGTTGTCGTTCACGTCGGAGAGCGTGATGCTGACTGTGGTGGTTCCCGAAAGCCCGCCCATCTGCCCGGCCATGTCTTTGGCCTGGATCACCACCTGGTAGTTCTCCTTCACCTCTCGGTCCATGCCGGGCAGAGCCGTCTTGATCAAGCCTGAGTAAAAAAAATAAATAAATTACAAAACAAACAAAACGGGAAAGAGATGCAAAGAGAATAATTCATACAAGAAGGAATGTTTTTTTCATCAGATCAATTCTGCAGTATATAATAGAGAACGTAGAGATTACTTTAATGGAGTACACCAAGTTTTCTCCAGTACACCATGCTAACTAGCATACACTATGTTAGCATTGCCTCAAAAGTGAGCAAATGAGAACTGAGAAATCTTGTAGCGGTTCTACAGCTACATGGTAAGTAACTTTAAATCATGTGTGGTCAAGTCTGTCAGCTTTGTGTAGCAGACTGGTAAAATTAACCTGAACTGTTCTACACTGCCAGGACTACTTTCCCTGTTTCCATAAGAAGTGTGTGTTGTGATGGGAGACTGTGTGCAGCTAAAAAATCACTACGCAGCGGATGAATACGTGGTTGCTCCACTGAAATAGTTCCAAAAAGAAACCTGGCTACATCTGCTAAATGGTAACTAATCTTAAATGATATGTGACAGTTTTGTGAAGCAGACTGGTAAAATTGAATCAAACATGATATAAAAATAATTAACTTTTTTAAACTACCAGGACTACTTTCCCTGTTTCCATAAGTGTGTGGTGTGAAGGGAGACTGTTTGCAGCTAAAAAAAATCACTACGCAGCGGATGAATACGTGGCTGCTCACCTGAAATAGTTCCAAAAAGAAACCTGGTTACATCAGCTAAATGGTAAGTAATCTTAAATGATATGTGACAGTTTTGTGAAGCAGACTGGTAAAAATTTACACAATAAAAATAATGAACTGTTTTAAACTACCAGGACTACTTTCCCTGTTTCCATAAGAAGTG
Organism: Centroberyx affinis; assembly: GCF_046629955.1. NCBI lineage: Eukaryota > Metazoa > Chordata > Actinopteri > Beryciformes > Berycidae > Centroberyx > Centroberyx affinis. The sequence continues at coordinate 149,463 of NW_027282579.1, read as the reverse complement.
TGTGGTGTAATGGGAGACTGTGTGCAGCTAAAAATCACTACGCAGCGGATGAATACGTGGCTGCTCCCCTGAAATAGTTCCAAAAAATAAACCTGGTAACATCAGCTAAATGGTAAGTAATCTTAAATGATATGTGACAGTTTTGTGAAGCAGACTGTTAAAAATTTACACAATAAAAAGAATGAACTGTTTTAACCTACCAGGACTACTTTCCCTGTTTCCATAAAAAGTGATGTGGTGTGATGGGAGACTGTGTGCAGCTAAAAAAATCACTACGCAGTGGATGAATATTTGATTGCTCACCTGAAATAGTTCCAACAATAAACCTGCCTACATCAGCTATATTTTGTTAATGATATCTCATCTTAAAAATCTACGCTAGAGGCCATATAATAAAAACCACTAACAACTTTTTATCACTAAAAGGCCAGTGTTTTTACTTTGGATAATGATAGCGGTCTAGAATCACTGGTATGCTAAAGGAGCCAGCGCCCTACCTGGATGATTTTGGCGTCTATGTTCTCATCACTAAATGGTTAAGCTGACCATCGGGCCAATCTCCCAAAACACTTAGCGCATTCCTTTAATTTTCCAAGCGTAGTATCCGATTCCAAATACATTTAACAACATTCATCTTCCCTTATCGAGTCGAGACTCCTGTTAACGCTCAAGTCTTTCGTGTGCCTCGCGGTCCCTCGTTTCTTGCGTGTCTCTTGACATGTTAGATCTCCGGGTTTGGAGTCGGGACAGAGACGCGAGTGAAGCGGTAATTGGCAGCATATTCAAAAGGTGCGCTCCATCTTCCCGCTCTTAAATCCTAGCCTGCCTCTGCAACGTTTGAATTTGAAGCATCATAAAAGAGAGCGAGAGAGAGAGAGAGAGAGAGAGACAGACGTAGTGGAGTAGGAGAATAAAGACGAATAAAATAAAGAATTTCATCCTAAATAAATTGCTTTGACAAAGTTCACCACTCTCAGTCTGAGCAGAGATGATTCATTGCATATCAAACAATAAGGAAGTGAGAGCGGCTGACGTGGCGCATCACTCAGGCTCAGATCAGAATGACCTACGCTCCGATGCGAGATGTGTTCAAAAAGCCCCCTCTGACTTGCTCTTTTTTTTCCCTCCATACATAACATTTAAAAAAAAAAAAAAGAAGTTAAATCTCTCAACCATGCAATCTAACCCGGAAGACGATGAACAGTGATTGCTCAGGCAGCGTCGCGTGAAACCGCAGAAACACCGAGGTGCAGCGGGCTTAGAGAGCAGCATCTCTCGCTTACTCTATATCTCTGTCTACCTTTGTTATTGCTTAATGACTACAATGCACACACACACACACACACACACACATACATACACACAGAGGAGGAGAGGAGAGACAAATCCTGCTTATAATGTGATGTCCAGGCATGTCTTTGTGTAAGAGGGGATGTCAGCTTACATACCACATGTGGGATAAACCATATTACTGTTAATCCCTCCGCTAATCTGCAAATGGCTTTTTTTTTTGTCATTTCCCTTTTGTTTAAGCAAAAAAAAAAGACACAAGCGGGGTGTGTTCCAAAGCACACATTAATGATTAAAACTAGCAAGCAGGCTACCAATTTTGGGGTCGGCGATTTGCCACTCCGTCTACGACAAATCCTTCCTCTCCCGTCAGCCCGAGAGAGAGGGAAGTTGACGAGTTCGTATGTTCGGCTGGGTTCAAGGAAAAAAAAAAAATCCCCCCCGGATACTCTCTTACACTCTTAGATACCATCAATCTGTGATGTTCGAGGCTTTCCAGGAGTTATTTTGTGATAAAGTGCTGTAATTTTGCTGGTGAACCCACTTTCCCCCCAACCTGCCTCGTCTACTTTTACTTCAGTTACTGATTTCCTGCAATACCCAGAATGACTTGTGGTTACCCCCAGGGAACAGGTGACAACTTGTTGCTTGGGTTATATGCGTAGGTGGAGAGAGTGATAGCGATAGTGTAGTAAGAGCAAGGGAAGAGAGAGTTTTTCTAGTGGAAAAAGAAAGAGAGAGTTGTGTCTCAAAACGCACTGCATTCTGGTCTCTCTCCTGCTCCTGTGGGTAGAGAAATTGGTCTCTCTCCTCTTCTACGATGGATTTCTCCCTGTATGATTGTTGAACGTCTCTCGGTGCAAAATGGCGGCTCTAGAAAGAAGCCCTCGCTCTTTGATTCTGAGGGACTGACCAGTGGCGTATCCAGGCCATTTTGACTGGGGTGGCCGAGGTGGGGCACAGACTCAAGCAAGGGTGGCACTGAGTGCGGCATTTAGGAAGGATGTAGGCAGGTCCCAGGTCAGAATTCTGACTTTAAACTCAGAATTCTGACTTTAAACTGAAATCTGAGATTAATCTCAGAATTTAAATACATTTTTCACATGTGGCCCTAATCCTCTTCCGTACAAGGCCCAGGTTGAAAACATCCAGAATTATCAGGCATCACTGTCAACTGTATGCATGTAAAAAAATGTATGCTACTAACATTACTTCTTGGTCTTTATCTTCAGGTGCGTGCTGCATTCCGTTTGGTCAGACATGGTGTTTTTTTCATATTGATCCCTAATTCGGTTTTCTCTTTGCTCCCCTTGGCGTGTTTCTTGGAACTCAAGGAGCATAGTTTTGGAAAAATAAATTAACTGGCTTGATGGTCCCGCCTCTAACATGGCCAGCGTTAGGGTTAACTCAAGATTTTGGGGTGGCACTTGGGGTGGCCAATCAGAGGCCTGTGCCACCCCTGGCCACCCCTTAGACACGCCCCTGGGACTGACACCAAAACCTGACGTTTACCGCTGATGTTTTGGATCGCTGAAACATTTTCTGATATCAAACTTCATTGTAGCTGCTGGGAAATATCTAAACCTGACGTCATGTTGTCTACGTTCAGCCGGTTAACCGCAGGAATAAGAAAAACGCGCCACCAAACAATAAAACGGGCCCAGACACGTCAGAGTTCCCGGTGACACTGACCCGTCTCTGGATCCACAGAGAAGTACGGCTGCCCCTCCAGGATGCTGTACACCACCTTGGCGCTGTTACCGTACGTGGCGTCGTCTGCGTCTGTGGCTGTCACCTGGATCACAGAAGTGCCTGGGGAAGGAGATACATGACAATGAATTAGATCAACTCTTCAATACCGCTGAAAATTGCCTGCTGGATAATTGGTTAAGCTGATGCACCTTCTGATGAGGTGTCGGATCCTCTTCTAATCATGCTCATGCAGAATGAGACTGATCATTTCTGTCCCATCGCATTACCCAAACCAATCTTTATGCCTTGGGCACTTTTAGCCTTATACCTGATTGATTTTCACGGGTGATCGATAAGTCCTAATGTATTTTTCTAAGTATATCTCACTACGCATACAAGCGGCGCTGATACAGGCTCTTTGCAAACCCCAAGAAGCCTATTAGTGTATCCACAGATCTGGAGTGTCTAAGAAGCCAAATATCTGATAGCAGGCGAATGACTGTGATCCATTTTCCCTTCCAGAGAGGCTGAAGCCCTATTTCAGCAGAACAAAGGGAAACGGTTAGCCAAGTGCTACCTCCCAAATGGCGCCTTGCGGCGCCAAGTGTTGCCTCATTACATGCATAAGAAAATTAATTGAGTAGAAATATTTAATGGCAAAGTGGTATAAATATAGAATTGTGCAATACAATGGGATAATGACCCCATGAAACTTCTCTAATTTGATGTCAGTCGAGATCTGCGAGGGTGAGACTAGAGTTTCCCTCCCATAAAATCCATGTCATTTGTAAGGATGAAGGATTATTGTGTTGTAGAGAAAAAAGTGGGAGAGTGAAAAACAGAAGGATCCTGTGCAGTGTGGGGAGAGAGACCATAGCTGTCTGCTTTTGTGCCGCGTGGCACAAGTGACAGTTTGGGAGGATTCCTGAGCAAGTTCACCCAACCTTGATCACTAATACCTTTAACTAGGGAATTAGACTCAAAGAGGCTTTTCTGACATGGCAGCTTTTAGAAAATATCACTGATCCACATCTCATTGCCGACTTTAAGCTTTTGAGAAAGAATTTCCTGACAAACAAGACAGGAATTACTGCATTTTTTTGTGCGGTGGGAGTAAATTACCTTGACTGTAATCATTCAGTTGTCAAAAGAGGGGCACATCAAAGTCACCGCCGACTAAGAATCGACGAGAAGGATGCCAATGCCGAGAGACTATAATAAAAGTCACAGTGTGTGTCACATTTAAAGGGACAGTGTTTAGACGCAGTCACTCGTGAACACATGCTCTGCCGAGCGGTGACATCACACCTCGGTTGTTGCCATGGGCACCCGTGCTGCCCTTAGATAAGTGCCGGCCTCTCTCTTGGGGTTGCTGAACCGAGTGACAACTCTGTCACATGTCTGGGCTGGAAGAGCGATGTCCCTCAGTCTCCAAGCACAGCAGCAACAGCAGCAGCACCACGTATTCATGCAAGTATTGATTAGGAGCCTTTTTATATTGTTTATCTATATTCAAGAGGACACTATGTACTTTCAGGCTAAGACTAAGAGCCAAAGTGCATGGTAATTAAAGTTTAATTTGGTGCTGAATGACAAGAACAAATGATAATGCAGAAACAACAAATGGCGCTGTCTCAGAAATTGGCACGGCAGAAATAGAATCCGCAATTATTCACTGTGATGACGGAGCTGACAATGCTAGTAATTAAATTAAATACTGTTTCAATAAGATACAGTACTGTATTTAAAAGATTATCTGCAGCAGTGCTGTAACCGTCACAGAGACGATTTACCTTGTTTATTTTTCGGTCATAAAACAGCTTCCAGTCATTCTCATTTAATTAGTCAGGCCCTCCACGTTCAGCTAGCGTCATTATTATGATTGATAAAGTCCCATTGATCCAGTAAGACGGGCATTTTGTAACGTCTCTATCCTATTTGAATCATAAGCCCTTTAATCCAGTTCGCCATGACACACACACATACACGCACACACACACACACACACCTTCCATTATGTGAATCCTTGATGAGTGTCTGTTTTATGGGCCATAAATACGACTGTACATAATGCATACAATTCTCTTGCCCTGGTGTTCACGCTACCCAAGATGCAGCAGTGATTATTAGCGTGATCATACGTTGTGGGTCTTGTGAAACTCATTGGAAAACGGGTTGAACATTATGTTAGGGGTTAATAGGAGAAGTGGCTTTGGACCAATAGGATCAGCAACATTATATACATGGACAGGGATTCAGATGATTCAGATAGGGTGAATTTAACTCTCCTACCCCGAGGAATGACAGTAGATATATGCTCATACACAGGTACATGCCATTATGAAGAATGTTTTGGTGTAGATCAGTGTTAGTTAATTAGTTACTTTGCTTCGTTACTTACCTTAAGAAGAAACTAGTCTCGTTAAAAAGTAACAAGTAAGTAAGTAAAAGTAACTTGTTATCCCCCTCTCTCTCCCAATCTTTCCTGCCTGTCTCTACTGTGAACTGTCCAATAAAGGCGAAAATGCCCAAAAAATAAAAATTAAAAAAAGTAATTTGTTAGAGTGCTTTTTGCATTGTCCACTTCAAAAACATGCTGTAGCAATATGGCTTGTGCTGCCAAGTGTCAATTATTGTTTCAAAATGCAGAGACTTATGCTCTGTTTTTATAATAGTAAGCCTATCTTATTCATATCAAGCAGACTTAGATTTTGTTTTTTCAATTAGCAGCATGATGTCTGCACAAGATGCTGCTTTTCAATTTGCTTTAACAAAATAAAAAAAAATATGGAATAGTGACAACATTCTAATAAAAAAAAATGACTAATAGCAGATTGCAAAAATTTGCGTTTCCACAAAAAAATAATCTAGTGCTCTAATGCGTCACCCAGGACACTGATGTAAGTACATACCGACACACACAGTAGGTACACACCATCATGAGTGTGTGTGTGTGAGTGTGTGAGTGTGTGAGTGTGAGTATTTATGGCGGTACACACCGATGTCGGACATCTCGGGGACCCTGGCCATGTAAGGGTCCTTGGTGAACCGAGGCTCGTTGTCATTGATGTCGTGGATCTTGATGATGAACTCCGACTCGCCCTCCAGCGCCTCGTCGGTGAAGCGGTTGACGGCCTTGGCGCGGAGGATGTAGTAGGCCTTCTCCTCCCGGTCCAGCCTCTTGGTGGCGTGGATGTCCCCCGAGTTCTCGTCGATCTTGAAGAGGGTTCCCGCTCCCTCCCCGGTGAGGACGTACCTCACGCTGCCGTCGCCCCGGTCCCCGTCTGAGTGAAGCTGTGGGAGAAACAGACCCAGGAAAAGAAATATGACAATTCTGTTCTCAACAGCACTTGATACCAACAGCCTCAATGCATAAAAATGTAAAGCAATAATCTGTGACTTTTTCATATCAGTACAATCAATACATAATGTATATTAATGTAACTAGTGTATATTAATGTAATTTAATATTTCTCATGTAGGGCTGGGCGATAATTCAATATTATCGTTTATCGTCTTTCAGTGGAATCATATCGTGATGATATGAAGATATTTTGATATCGTGACACACATTTCTGTTGTCTGAATTGATGATGACAAGCAAATTTTACTTAAAAACTCTCATAAAATGAGGTATGGTAGGAATATTATTTGAAAATTTCAGTTTTCTTTGACACCACACCTAACATCACCATTCAGTTCAATGAGATGAACATTAATTTGATTAACGTGATTTTGCATACATGAACCATATCGTGATATGTGATATATTGATATCGAGAAAAATCCTTATTATTATCATGATATTGATTTCAACCATATCGCCCAGCCCTAATGTACAGTATGTCAGGTGTGGACCCCAGGAGGATTAGCTGATTGCCATGGCATCAGCTAATGGGGATCCTTTAAATAAACAAATACACATTTATGTTTTGTTGATCTCTATTGTTGATTGATATAACACAGTAATGATTCAAACTATACCCAGTTCATGAAAGCTTTTACATTTACTGTTCTAAGGTTTGTTTGGAAGAAACAGAAGAAGAAGAACTGGGTAGAAAGTCCAAGCTCCGCCCACACTGTTTGATTGACAGGTGATCTGTGGGAAGTGCAGTGCAGAAACGCCACAGCGATGAGCGCAGTTAGCATCAAAGATGTCGCTAATATAATATAAAAAAAACAAGAACACACATAAGTCTTTCCCATTAACTGCACACATTTGAATGATCTGACCAATCCAGGCCTTGGCAACACTGACAGCTTCTGGTGCAATTTAACCGACGCATGTGATCTTAGCCTCAGTAAACCGTTATCAAACTGTGATGCTACGCCTCTGTGGCTTCACCTCATCTTTATGAAGTCCACATCCTGCCAGGAACAAAACACACAGGCCGAGCGTCTGAGATATGTTGCTTTCATTGGTATTATTGCACGGGGGCTGTTATCATGCGTTTTAACAGCGGGGCAACTGTGGCATTTTCACAGCGCTGTAAAACAGAATGCCAGTGGGTCAAAGTCTGTGAAGTACCAGCATGAGTGTATGCAGATTCGCCGCCTGCCAGGCCCTACATAGATCAGCCACATCACCAACATGCCAGAGGACCACGAGAGTCCACTTGTCTGGCGAGCTTCTCATTATTATTTGCTCTCTCTCTCTCTATCTCCTGTTTAATTTTTTTTCCCCCCGCATGAACAGCAGCTTAGCATGCTCTGACATTTTAATTCCACCGACCAAATCCTCCCCCCCCCCCCAACATATTTATCTCCGAGAACTCATCAAAAGCTTGTCCGGTCGTTCTCTTTCTCCCCTCCCACTGCTTCGTTGCCTCTCTTCCCCCTTCCAACCCCCTTTTAATAACCAAGGACATGGGAATAATTGCAGGGGGGGGGGGGAAAGTAAAGGGCAAAGGGAAAGAACATGTTTGCAGACACGGACAAACACATCAAACGCGGACCAATGCAAACAGCGTCTGAACGTTTACACTGAGAGGTGACAATATACTCGGCTGTAATGATGAGGTGAATTATTGACACCTCATTAATTCGTGTGTGCTTTTGACCGTTTGAGCGCGTGTGTTTTCCTCCGAGCATGACAGGCAGGAGGATGTAGGGTTGTTTGTATCTACAAGCGTGCTTGGCCCTGCTGGTGGACAGACTGAGGGGATATTGAGGGGATATTGTGTGTTGCAGCTGGGTCACGTGGGAGCACATTGCAAAGTCTCCCTCCTCATCATATATTAAAAAGCTTTTCATCCCAGGTGCTCGGAAGCTTTACTAATTCATGCTGTCGTATCGGGGCAAAGCTGGCGCATGCGAAACGAACAGCTTTGTGGATTAGCATCTTTAACACTATTTTGTTCGCCTGCTTGAATACGGGTAAAAAATGACTGTTTTCATTTCCTTTTCTCTCTCGTCTAAGCGAGCCAGGCGAGTGTGCCGCAAGACTTTTAGCATCTTTGGATTAGGATCTATAACACTATTTCATTCAGCAGCTTGAATACTGGTCAAAATAACTGTTGTCTTTTCTTATTCTCTCTGTCTAACCAAGCCAGGAGAGTATACTGCAGAATTTTATTTGTTTTCTGTTCTGCTTTACAGTGCGTGCTTTCAAACAGAGACTCGGTTGGCTGAAAACAATCCACTTCAACATTATTATCTTCCTCCCGCTGTTACAGCTGCAATGTCCTTTTCTATGATTGTCTATCAAGCTGCCTATCTCTGCCGGCACGACAATTCAGTTAATAACTGTTGAGTCCTCTCCTTTCGGCTGAGATGCGAGATAGACAGTGTGACATATGCTGTGTCGGCTCTCATTTCTATGGAAACAGAGTGATCTTGTGGTTTTGAGGAGTCCTTCCTCTCTTTCCCTGAAGGATATTACAAGGCGGCTCAGAGTATCGAACCCCGGCGCTCTCCGCTATAGGGACTGTGAACCTGTCCCCTCCGGTTGCCCACCTTGCCGGTGAAGAGAATTTACTGCTGCCCTTCTGCTCAAATTAGGAAAAAAAAAAAACTCCCGGAAATCAATCTGGCAGCCCAACGTGCATTCACAATGGCCTCCTGATCAATTTTTATCGAAAATACAATTAAACTGTCACAGGGGGAGAGAAGAAAGCCACATGTGCATTCAGTATGGTCACCAAGAAGCCTTTGCCGCATCGATAGCTAGCCTTTCCTCCTCTGCCCTCCTATGGTACCAAATCATAAAAAAGGCAGGAAGCATGACACTGAAGCCATGAACACTGGGACTTTTGGTATTTTCAGAGGCGAGAAGAGAGGAGGAATCAACAACGAAACAAACCCATTACCACTTGCAATCTATTATTATGTACTTAATGATAATTATCATGCGTTACACCATTTAATTACGAATCACATAATCAATGACATTCAATACATTTCAGAATCATCCACTCAATTAACCTTTTCGACTGTTTGACATCACATCTCCAACGGTTATTTCTCGCAGGAGAAGAGATTTATATTTATTCCCACTCACTTCATCTCGCAGTTTGAAGTGGGCTGAGAAGTGAAGTAGTGCTCTCATCAGACATCTGTGCGTGAGAACTTAGGAGCAAGCCGTCTTTGTTTGTGAAATTAATCAGTTTCAAGTGCAGCACAGCAAATGTTAGCGCAGACCGGCTTTGGCCGCCGTTTGTGCTTTCACTTGAGCTAGGCCGAAAAGATGGCATTGGAAATAGGCTGCTTAGGGCAATTAGCCAGTTAGCCTTTAAGGCCTTGTGTCCTGGCCTGTCGAGAACTGGCTGCCTTCTATATAGCCAGATGGTAGCCTCAGACTGAGCACAAAAATAGCCTATCAAATGCCTGTTGATGTGTAAACTTGAGATATGCGGTCAGAGCTTGTGAGACTTGAAGGTTAAATGTCACTGAACATACATTTCTCTTTTGTGGGCATCTGCCATTGCGTCTTTTGTTTTGTATCCCATGCATAATTTCGAGCATGTTATCTTTTAATTATAGGCAATTCTCCGCAGTTTGTATTCACTTTGCTGTCATATCTATTTGCCCCTCATTTGAATATAACTTAGCCGACCGAATTCTTGATTGGGGAAAAAGTGAAAAAAAAAAAAAAAAAGCATTAAAGTTTGATAATAGCAATGCAATTAAACTCACAGAGACAGAGCCGACGGGCCTTTTTAAACAGTAGTAGGTGGATGGAAGCGTGGAAGCGATTGCGAGGTGTCATGGCGATATCGGCGTATCTTATTCAGACATCTCCTCGCCGCTGTAACAGTCAGACAGCTGTTTGCCAGCCTTGTCACCGCATGACCTCATCACACCCCTTCCTCCGCTCACACCACAAAGGAGAGGAACATAATTGAAGTTGCCCCCTCCCAATGCACAAGTGGGGACTTATCGCCTAATCAACAAACACTGCCAATGTGTGCTCCAGGTCGCCGCTGGAGACCGTGGGGGTTGCCATGGCGCGGATACAGCCAGTCCTGTGCCATATTGCAAACTCCTTGCCTCGTTGCCAAGGTGAGCAGCTGGTAATGGGGAGCATGAAAAGAGACCAAAAACCACCCCACCCCCCCACAAACACACACACACACACACACGCAAATCCCCACTCCCCTGCTGTAAGAAGTTTGAGTCCTTCCCCCAGGTCGCTCTGTGCTTCAACCGCTGAGTCATACAGAACTGGGAAGCATATTATGTCTGTGTTCATTTGCTTTTTTCCTTTCCTCTGATTTCCAGCCCATTACTGGAGGGTAGTGGTGTGTGTGTGTGTATGTGTGTGTGTGTGTGTGTAGCGTGCTGGTGTGTTTGTTCACATCTGTGTGGAGAACACTGCTCACTTGCTTGGGACTACGTTGAGGAGTCTACCCACCAGGCCCAGAACCACTGGGGCCTATCAGGGGCTGTAAATACTTTATGAGATATGATAGTGCAGCACAAACACTCCTCAACCACAGGCCATTAACCATTTTCAGTGGAAATGTGCCCTTTGGTAAAGCGAGAAATAATGAAATAAACAAACATCCTCTTTCCCCAGTGACAGCCGGGGCCCTCCGAGGCCTGTATGCAGCTCGCCTGCTAATGAGAGTCAGTGTATGATTCCCCTCCTCCAGGATAAAAAAAAAAAAAGAAAAAATCACCGGCCAATACACCAAGATTAGCAGCCAACCAGCGCCTAGGCAAGACACTCCGCTACTGTCTCCCTTTTTCCTCTTCTCAATCGCTCCTCTAATGCCTTCCTGTTTCGACTGCTTTTGTTTCCCTTGTTCAGGAAAAATTGCAATTTCATTTGTTAGCGCTTCACAACTCGATAAAGCCGTCGTAAAAAGCAACCGGGGGAGATTGAGTTTACCAAATAACTGGAGACGGGATGTTGTAATTCAAGTGCAGTTTCATCATTCTATCTTTTACTGTGTGTCAAGAGCTGCTCCCTTGTTTATAATAACCTGCCATTGTGTTATTTCCAATTCATTCTTTCTTCCTGAACAAAAATGTTATTGTTCCATGCTGTGTTCTCTGTTTGGCATGATGTCACTTGCAATGACAAAAGCCTTCCCTTTTGTATTCCACTTGTTTTTTTTTTTTCCGTCAGACCCACTGCAGTGTGAAAATACGGCCTCCACCTGAGGATACAGATGCAGATGGGTGCTCTATGTTGAGCCATGTGTTTAACTCAAAAGCTATTCATTCCCTTTAGGGCCTCATTCATCACTTGTACTTTATCAAGCAATTAACAAACAGTAATTGCAATCAGATAAGATCTACGTACTGCAAGCCTATGTGACAACTGGCTAGTGAGCTGACAATGAAGGAAAGGGCCCAGCTGCATCTACTTGGGGAAGCAACAACCGCTCAGAGAGTCATGATTAAGTGTGGTGCTCCAAGGTTGATGCCTTAATGGTGTCTTCAGGAGAAAGGCTCTCAGGCCGTGGCCCCTGGCTCAAGGGGCAGCTCTCAGTAAGTGCATATCACACTGATAATCCATTCTTCTTTTGCTATTAGTCCTTCTACAAGCTGAAAGGACGAGCTGCACATCAATCAACGCTCTCTGAAGACGAAGTGGTTTGATCATACTCAGTGCTTACTTTTGATCTCCATTCTCTCCTTCTCTCTTTTTTTGTTCTTTTCTACTTTTTGTTCTCTTTTTTTTCTTCTTGTATTTGCTCCGCTCGTACCATAGCGAGTGTTGTAATCCTTTTAGACCGGGGCTGAAAGTCAAGCCTCACTCGGGGAGGACGTATGTTGCAGAATCTCATTTGGTTGGATGACTCTATCCTCCGCGGACACACCGTAGGAATGCAAAGCACCAGGCCCATTCAGCACTCCGCACAAAACAGCCTTTCTTCCTCCTCAGTCGTCCTGACCTTGCCAGGATGCTTCACAATCTCCTCAATTACAGTAGGTTGGAAGAGGAGACTGATATCTTGACTTCCGCTCCGCTGCATGTAAAGCATGCATTATTTGGCCCGTGTTGTCGTACATTCCCCAATGTTATCTGGGTCGACACTGTTGCACAAATAATACCCTCGGAGGAAGCCGTATTTTACTGTAGGGCGCCGCAGCCGCAACCTCTTTAGGATGCCTTGATGTGAGTGGAATGGACATCGTCCAAGCCGCCACACAGCTGACAGTAAGCATTAAATATATTGGACAGCCGACAGCAAACAAAGCCTGAGGATACATGGATGAAAGGAAGAAGTCTACTACTATGTGAGCATTAGCCTATCACAGTACAATCATGTCATAATATTAGGATGATTCTCTTAAGACATAATTGAATGCTACACTCTTATAGACGATGCTATTTTTCAACATGTAGTTGAGATTACATTATGTTTCTGTTTAATGTAGTATTTGTTGAAGATGAGTCACTTTCTTCTTATAATGAAACTTTAATCCTAAACTTTAAAAAGTTTTTGTAATATGAATTCATATTATTATTTGTGACTGAAATATGCAAATGAAGCAATATCTGGTGAAATCTGCATTAGTTTGGATTGACGGATAGGGAGGATTTAGAAAGAAAGAAAAAACGCATAGAAGAACTCTAACTTCATAAATATGTATTGACAAGATAGTACATAATGAGATATTTTTAAATCAACAAAAATAGCAACTTTTCTAATGTCGGCATGGAAAAAGTTTAAGTTTGCTGTGTAGAATGTGGCTCTGTAGAACTGCAAAACAAAAAAAAATAAAACTCCCTCCCTGAAGAATAAACAAACAATAGACATTGAGGAAAAGATACAGATTGAGAGAGAGAGAGAGAGAGAGAGAGGGAGAGAGTGAGAGAGAGAGAGAGAGACTCCAAGAGAGCGAGAGACTAAAGGCTGTAGAGTTAATGCATCAAGGCCCTGCTGGAGGTTCCCATAGTGAAACTGTCTGGCTTAAGACAGTAAGCTTACGAGACCGAATTTAGAATACAGTGGTAATCTGACAGATCTGGGTTTTTTGGATTTTGGTGCTAAGCGGTCACCGCTGTGGTGTTTCTACACTGCACTTCCCACAGATCACCTGTCAATCAAACAGTGTGTGAAGCACTGTGATGTCTTTTTCCTTGGATTTTCTCTTGATAAAGTTTGAGCTTCTGTAGGTGGCGCTCTTTTTCTCTTTTCTGTTCAGCCATGGTGGCTATCGCTGCCCATGCTAACCACCCAGTTCTTCTTCTTCTGTTGATTCCAAACAAACTGCGCATCAGTTCCTGTGTGCCAGAGGGAAATGCCCACCAGACACCGGGTGTTTAGAACAGCAAATGTAAAAGCTTTCGTTAACTGGCTATACGTTTAATCCCTATTGTGTTATATAAAACGGTGATATAGAGCAGTCCTTGAAGGGGTTCCAGGGGGTCCCCAGCAAATTGATGAATTTGATTTACAAGACACAGACTTGAACACAATTCAAGTATGTAGAAGAAATGGAGACTATTTTGTTAGTTTCACTGTTATCCCCCAATACAGATAGTCATGGGATTCTGGACTAAATTATATCTAACAATAAAAATATTCTCAGATTTGGGTCCGAGAGGCAAAATCTCAGCAAATGGGGGTATGTGGCCCTAATGTGGACTAAATTAGGGGTTCTTGATATGAAAAAGGTTGAGAATCACTGATATAGAGAGTAGCAAAACAGACATTTATTTACATTGCAGAGTATTACTTTAAAATAAACTTTCACACGTTACCTTTCCAACATACTGCCCCCCGTCTGCCCCAGTGTATTCCTCCAACAAAAAGAACTGGTTCCACATCCAGCCCCGTTTGGAGCGCCTGAGCGGCACTCCGTTGGCGTCCTGTCCGGTCAGCCCCGCGGACCCCCGTCGCCCCCCTGTAGTCCTCCTCAGGGCCCTGAGCCCCTCCCCCGGGGAGCTGAGGTGGGCCATGGCCCATAGCACCAGCAATAGGCATGCTTTCCCTCTATCCATGGCCAGAGTACCACAACCTTCTGTCTTCTCCCCCGTTGGTCTGTGTCCAGCGGTCTTTGGTCAGAGTATCGGATCAGTCCTCATGCTGTAATCTACTGCAGCAGAAAAAGGCTCCTCAGTCTCCCATAGGGCGGTCACCAGCACCTGGAACATATACACACAAAAAAACAAACTGTCAATACTGGGAGGGGAAGCGCCAATTTGTTATTGTACAAGCGCTTGTTTCATAACCTCTGACTGGGGCTGCAGTCAACACCGGCTTAGTGAGTCCCAGTCAATTCCAAGATGAGCCGCAGTCGAGTTTGAGTCAAGATCAAGTGCAGAAGAAACCAGAACAAATAGAGTCCCACTCAAGACGAGGAAGAAAATAGGCAACAAACAAGTGTCTTACATGTCTTTCCAAATCTAAAAATAAAGATTAAGGAGTTTCTTAAAGATCAAAAGAGATGTAGCTCTATCTGCACAAGCTCTGTACTATACCCTTCAACAGCCAACTAACCAGCCACTTGTACTTATTTGTATGTACTTTGTATGTATTTTCATCAAATTTACAGTTACAGTTGTAGTCAAGGAGAAGGAGAACAGATTCAGTGGCATCATTATCCATGGGATCTTGGTTATAATGGTGATATTGGCTTTGAAATTTAGATTATATACTAAATTTAGATTATATTTTTTCCTTTGTTCCATCTCCATTTACTCTGGAATGGTAATAGTTCTAGGTTTACTGAGAATGGATTCATATTCCCTAGCTTCTTATCTATCAAAGGAGCTATTCCTGATTCATTTTAGGCGTTTTTTTCTGATTTTTGGCGAGGGTTTAAGTGGTTAAGATGTAGGATTTTTGACTAATCACGAGAAAGTCGAGTCAACATCCACTAACGGCCAAGACCAAGTCAAGTCCACGTATGGCTGGGCGATATGGACAAAATCAAATATCACAATATTTTTGACCAAATACTTCGATATCCATATTGCGACAATATTGTAGGGATGACTGTTGGTGCTTTCACAAAATATTTACACAACAAGATTTTTGATAAATAATCATCAGTAATGTGGATATAATGACTAAGTGGGTAAAATAATAGAACAGCTAGAACAGTCTGGTAAGTTCAGAAAATTACATCACTTAACCGTAATGCAGCCTTTAAAACCAGGAAAAGACAACACTTATGCCATATCACGATATTACGATATCCAAAATCTAAGACGATATCTAGTCTCATATCACGATATCGATATAATATCGATATATTGCCCCAGCCCTAAGTCCAAGACATTACAGAAGTTGCTCTGACACCAGAGTGATGAACTGCAGCTCTGCCTCTCTGACTGTCTGTCTCTCTGCTTGATGCCACACACACACACACACACACACACATTCACATCCACACAAGCACTCAGACACTCATCTTCACACACATAGGTGGAATGTGATCCAGCATAACTATAGCTGGATCAGTGATTCCCCCACTTCCAGAGGAAATTTGATTGACAGTGTGGATGTTTGCTGACCTGATAAATATCAGATTAGAAATTTTACACATCAATGTACAGACCTGCAGCTTGTACAGCATGTGTAGAGCTACTTTATCTGCATTAAGCTACTGAATCAACATCTAATGGAGTGCAAGGCTCTATGCGGAGCGGCCCGTTCTATCTTTTTAAACAATCTGCCTCTGCACACTTTGTTATCGGACCCAGCAGAATGCCAATGGAGACCCTGGGCAATGTCAACCCCAGTTTATTACCTTAAGATCAATGTAAAGATACTGAGCAAAATGGCTGTTTGCAAACCACAGAGAGGGGCCCTTGGTGCGGGAACTGGAATATCTCTGCTCTCCCTTGCTCAATCGTTTCTCTCACCCGGGCCTCCTTTCTCTTTCTCCATCACCCTCCGAAGGGCTATGTAGAATTTGCTGGCAAATGTGAGGAGAAATCGGAACAAGGGGAACACAAGACGAAGAGGGGGGGGGGGGGGGGGAGAGAGGGGCTGGTAGAAAGAGAAAGAAGGCCATGTATTCTGCTTTTGTTCTCATTATTCCTTCCTGGCTGGGCGATATCCAGGCCGCCAGTGTTCCTCGGCTGGGGTTTGGTAGGAGGGTTATCAGTGGGTCCGCTGGGGAACGTCTGCGCCGTTCCTTCCTATCGCACACTCTCAGATTGGGGGGGGGGTGGGTAGGGTGGTGGTGGGGGGGGTGCAGTCTAGCCCCCCCCCAAACGTATGGCAGGTCTGGTCGGCTTCCCTCCTCGGGTATGTTGGGAAATGGGGAAACGATGTCTCTGGACATGAATTAAGTACCCTGACCTGCATGCAGAAGTGGAGCCAGACAGACTGAAGGGAGAGTGAGAGTGAGAGAAATAGAGCGAGAGAGTGAACGAGAGAGAAGGGGAAATAGAGAGGAGATGGGGAGAGGCAGCAGAGATAGCGAGGAGTGAGAGGCACGGGCAGGTCGAGGTGAGCAGAGGCGGCGGGTTTCGTCACGCTACCAGAATTTTGTCTTGGGTGCGAATAGTTAGTCTAATAAATGAAAGCTTGTGCTGTTGCAATATCGCAGAAACCCAAGAAAAACCACCAAGTGCCATGTGTGTCACAGAGCAGCCACTGTGCCTAAACAAAGACGTGTCACCACACTGAGTCAGACAGCTTTTGTAGCAGTTTTTTGCACAGAGGTTTCGATGTCGGTCGGGTGTCCGTCTTTGTCGGAAAGTGAAAATAGCTCCGTATTTGGCTCCTGGCAGCAGTTTGTCAACCCTGTTCAGGTGGACCGGGCTTCGGTTCAAAACACGGCGGACTGTTTGAATGTTTTCAGCTGGTTGACTCTGGGAGCCAGACTGCGGTTCTGTCTATTCCAATTCTCTTAATAACTATCCCAGTCCGCACGTTTACGCCCTCTGGAGGTGACGCCGAAATGGAATTTAAAGCAATATTCCACTTAGTTTTAACATGTCGGGGGGTTATTCAGCACTAGACCGCCGTGAAAACCAGAATATAAACTACTCACCGAGATCGGATGCAGCTGGACGAGTTTGTAGAGTTCAGATTTGTACTTCCCATTCATTTGAATAGACTGAAAACTCACATTAAACACGTTTTTTCTTTCTTTTTTTCCAACGTTATTTTCAACTGACTGTGGGTCCAACATTTTAGAACATAATTTATGCTAAATAGCATTTTTATTGATAGAAGAGAACATAGCGGAGGGATACCATTTAGGAGAGATAGATCGTGAGACTGGATCTACTTTTGTCTTTAAATACTAATTTTAGTATAAACCAAAAATGATGACGGACCCAGGACCTGTTGTTGAATCTGTTCACCAGTGTGTTGAATGTCAGTTTTCAGTCTATTCTGTTCGTGGCTCATTCAAATGAATGGGAGGTAAAAATCCGAACACTTCAAACTCATCCAGCTGCATCAGATCTCGGTGCGTAGTTTATATTTTCTGGTTTTCATGGAGGTCAAGTGGCGAATAACCACCCCATGTTAAATGGAATATCACTTTAAGCTCACAGAACACATTCCGGCGAAAGAATCAAAAACGTTTCTACAACTCAATACTGAATTCAATCTTTTTCAGTATCGGGAGGTTTTTTTTCCAAATTCAGTTATTGTGACAACACTAAAGGGGCAAAGAGAAGGGGGGAGAGAGAGAGATGGAGAGATGGAGAGAGGGAGTGAAGGAGAGGTAGAAACGTCCTGTCAGAGCAGCGTCAGCAGTCAGACCGGGAGTCTGGCCCATCCATTACGCTACCTGTCTTCCAGAGGCAGCCAAGGCATGCCCCGCGTTCCCCTTATGAGGCAAAATTGCAAATGGGGAACGCTGGGGGTTAGGTCCCCTCTTTCTTTTTTTCCCTCATGCCTTGCAGTTTATCGTACACCCCCCCCCCCCCCCCTACCCCTCCATCCCCCCCCTTCCCCTTCCCCCACCCTCCCTGTCAAAGCTGCCGCGGTACTTTGCTTGCATAGGCCGGAGCTGATATGCATTATCGCTGGGCTTTTCGCTGAAAGCCAGTCACTTTGCATGTGTCCTCTGCCTGGCTCAGCATGGGGATGGGAGGGAGGGAGAAGGAGGAGGAGGATGGAGGAGGAGGAGGGGGAAAAAAGAAAAAAGACTTGCAGGTCAACAGTGCGTGTGCTGATGGAGGCAGGTGAAAGTGAGATGGACTGTCAGGCCTCTTAATAACGCCCGTGGAGAAATCGTCTCTCGGACCACCACTCTGCACTTTCTCCACGCGGCTGCTCTCTCTCACGGCGGAGCTGTTTCCAATCCAAATTTTGCTAGATGACTATATGTTTTCTTTTTTTTTCCCCACTTTCTCTCTCTAGTATTTCCCTTTTTATTCCCCCCCCACCCACCCACCCACCCACCCACCCAACTCCCAGCGCACTCGACTTTATGAATTTACTTAATTGACACTGGTGAGGAGCATGTGGGACTTTGAGCTATTGATTTGCTGTAGGCTTCAGCGTGGTTGGAAATACCAGGCGGTCTCTGGGGTCGACTCATGAAGCTTTCTACCTCCAGTCCCCCAGCACCGGGAAGCCGGCCTTTTCAATAGATTTCTTCATAATGTCACTGTGGAAAGCTAATGCTCCCGACTGTATGGAGGGCCCCGCCGTCCCCCGGGAGCGCTCGCCCCTTGACCACATTTGTCATACCCTGGAAGCCATATTGTACAGCTCCCCGCCCTGATAATTCTCCTGACAAGGGACCAATACCAGGAGTAAGTCAGCTGCATCTAAAGCTTTATTTTGCTTTGTCAAATGTCGCGGCGGGTTAAGAATGGTGCGGCGCCACATGTCGCCCTATGGCTGGGACAAAACGCCTGCCTCTTTACATTGGTGTTGTGTGTGTGTGTGTGTTTGTGTGTGTGTTTGTGTGTGTGAGTGAATGAGTGAGAGAGTGAGAAGAGCTAGATAGATATGAATCTCTGCTGTGAGACTTCTGGCTTGTTCCCCAACTGCTGTGAAATGGCTTTTGATTATCCTGCTGTTATAACTGTTGATACTGATATATTATTGGTTATGTACTGAAAACTGGTTAATGGTTAATGTTTGCAATGTTATTACAATGGAAGCACTGTATTGCTCTGGCAACATAGGTCTCTTTCCTGTCATGCCAATAAAGCTGATTTGAATTTGAATTTGGATTTTTGAGAAAAAAGATGGTGAGAGAGACAGCAAAGAGGGAGATGGAGCAAGAGGGGGAGAGAGAGAGAGAGAGAGAGAGGCAGGCAGACAGACAGACAGATAGGAAGAGAGAGAACACATCACCTCTGTAAACTCTTCTTTAACTTTGCTTTTTTTTGTAATCATCACTGTTATTGTTGTTACTGTCCAGAAACATTCTACGTGATGAATCTATATATTTAATATGCAGTTTATTTCATTTTATTTTACTTTATTTCTATCTCATTTATGTTTGAATCTATGCTTTGGCAACATGTGCATATGTTGCCAAATAAAGCTCCCAATAAAGCTTCTTGAATTGAATTGAATTGAATTGAATTGAGTGAGCCAGACATAGATGGGGGGAGTGTGAGAGAGACAGAGAGAGAGAGAGAGAGAGAGAAAGAAAGAAAGAGAGAGAGAGAGAGAGAGAGACAGAGAGAGAGAGAGAAAGAAAGACAGAGAGACAGAGGGAGAAAGACTCATATTCAGGAGGATGGAGAGGGACAGACAGACACAGATTGAGAGAGAGAGAGGCAGAGAGAGACAGGCAGAGGGAGATAGACTCATATTCAGGAGGATGGAGAGGGAAAGACAGGCAGAGACAGATTGAGAGAGAGAGAGGAAGGGAGAGAGAGAGAGAGAGAGAGAGAGAGAGACAGGCAGAGGGAGACATACTCATATTCAGGAGGATGGAGAGGGACAGACAGACACAGATTGAGAGAGAGAGAGAAAAAGAGGCAGAGAGAGACAGGCAGAGGGAGATAGACTCATATTCAGGAGGATGGAGAGGGACAGACAGGCAGAGACAGAGTGAGAGAGAGAGAGAGAGTGAGAGAGAGAGAGAGAGAGAGAGTGTGTGTGCATGCATACACCCATTTTCGTGGGCGCACCTCCCTGTAGGTGAACTTTGAAAAAGAGGTGCAGGTCTCGTCTTTCCCTGTTCGCTTTCTCTGGGAGCACCATTGTCATAATGAAGGTGTGTAATAGAACATGACACCATAATTATATTCTCCCAGTTAAGAGGCAGTGTTTACAACAAGCACAAGGCTGCCTTTATTTTCTCCCTCCTTACACACACACACACACACACACTCTCACTCTCTCTCTCTCTCTCTCTCTCTCACACGCTCTGTCTTCGCTTCATCATGTGCCATTTAATTGCATTAAAAAAAAAACGCTTGATGAAAAAATGAAAAAGTAAATTGCTTTAAATTGCCTGTCACAGATTGTCTGGAGTTGCCATAGAGCAATAAGACTTGTGCATTGTGTTGTGTGCTGGGTAAGCAAGATTAATGTGTCTGCTGCCAATTTTCGAATGGCCTGTGATTCTACGCTCAAAGAATTGCCTGGAATAACATTCTGAATCAGAACAATTAGCTGTTAAATGTATCTATTGGTTTTATCGAACGCGGGACCATGAGGATAGAGACAGGGACACAGAGAGTCACACAAATGCATTCGTCAATACATATTGGATCTCGCAAGCTAATGGCCTTTCCAGTGCACATGTGCCATTACACACAATGGGCGCGGGTGGCATTTTAGCCAAGTCTAGAGTCAGAGTGACCTCTTACCAGTAGGCCTACTCCTCCTCTCCTCCACTCTCCTTCTTACCTACCTTCTTCTTCCTCTCCCTCATTCTCTCCCCCCTTTTTTTTTTTTTTATTTTCCCTAACGAGGGTTGTGAGCGACACGGCAAAGCACCCTATCGCGCCCATTGAGCCGAAGACTTCCACAGCAACCCAGAAAGAGCCCCGGGGGTGCAATTAAAAGTGAGAGAGGAGAATGTCAGCCGGGGGGGGCGAGCGGGGAAGACGAGAGGAAGAGAGAGAGAGAGAGAGAGAGAGGGAGGGAGGGAGGGAGGAGGGGTTGGGCGTCGGTGCTACAGGTACATGGTCATGTTACAATCCGCAGAGGAGGCCCTTAAAGGCTGCTAATGTGTGACGTGTCAGCAGCAGGTTGTTCGCTCTCTTTGGCCTCGTCTTCCTCCACTCGCCGTCTCCGACTCACTTTCAGTTTGTTAAGGGGACAGAGACTATCCATGCTATCCTGCTCACCGGCTAAATTTACAACTAAATCCCATGTGTGAATTGGGAAATGGTGCGGTCGACCCAAATATAGAGCTTATTCTTTGTTCTTCTCTCTCTTTTCTCTTTTTTTTTCTTATTGTCCATGTGGGTTACTGGTGCACAACCAGTCTCCCACTTGTAATATACCAAAAGCCGGGTAGCTTGATGAACTTTTGGCTCTTTAAAAAAGAAATACTAATCAAAAAGCAGCTGTTTACAGCTTGTCTGTCCCTTTGCCCTTCCAGCAAAATGGATACAGATGCGACACAACAGAAAAAATTCACTCAGAAACCTGTCAATATATATTGATCTTTTGTTTAGCTGAAAAACACAGTCTAGACACACTGCCGCATTGTCTTGAAAATAACTTCACCCCACTCCAATCTGACTTACCAGCACACGCCTCACAGATTAAGGCAAGGAAATTGATCACTAAAAGGAGATTTCAGACAGATGGAGGATATTACAACAAAGGAGAAAAAAAAAAAAAAAGTGTTTACGGATTGCAGAGACCGAAATCATCATCATAAAACGGCCGCCGAATAAACAGCTGAAAATCCCCAGTCACATTGGAATGCAAAGCTGAACCGAAATTCTTGTCTGAATGTCAGCGCAGTGCCGCAAAACACCAGAGTCTTCTAGTCAAAAATTAGGATTCTGCCGACAACATTGGAATGGCACAAAGAATTAGAGTTGAGAGTTGTTCCTACATAGCACATGCAGTTTCACTCCAAAAAATGTGATGCCAACCATTTGGGGAAAAAAAAAAAAAAGTGACACCTACTCTGCCCAAATCACTCCTGACATGAAAATAAATCATTACGGAATAGCATTTTCACTCACTATCTTAAGATCTTCGTCCACAAAAAAAACACTAATGCATCTGCGATTTTTGAAATATGGAGGCTTGAATTTCACCCGACAGCTTTTTTTTTTCCACACAAAGGGCTTCGGAATGGAAACCCTTCAAAATGGGCTTATGCGGCCTAATCAATTTTCCGATCATACATGTGCGGGGGGTGGGGGGTGGGGTGGGGGGGGGTGGGTGAGACGGTGCCCTTACTGAAGGAGGATAATCCAAACAAATTAGCTCATACTGTCCCTGTCAGAGACAGGGGAGTGGCGGGGTGGTGGGGGGTTGGGGGGGGGGGGGGTGCCCACAGCATCCGTCCCAGTGTAGCGCTCCAGAGCTTATTGCAAACACCATTACCTTGCCTCGCTGCCCAAATGCATACCAAATAGCCCATATAAATCATACAATCTGGGCCAAGTCAATGAGAGCCCCCCCCTATTTTTCCCTGTTTCTAGTTATTTCCACCGTGCCATCATTCAGCGGCGCTCCCATCACTCAGTCCGAGCTCTCGCAGCCCTCGTCGGCGTTGGCCCAGTTTCGAACCCGCAGAGGGCTCCTGAAGTAACCCCTTCCTTTAGTGCACTTGATTTTATGTCTCCACAGTCTGGACTAAATTGCGGGTTGCCAGCTCTCTCCACACACTGCTCTGTCTTTGAACTCACTCCCTTTTCTCTCTCTCTCTCTCTCTCCCTGTTGTCACTTTGACAAAAACAAAGAGGGGGCCGCTGTGAACTTGGACCGGTGTTTATGGCGGTGTTTACTGTTGAGTGACACGGGCGGTTGAAGAGGACCCTCTCTCTCTCCCCCCCCCCCCCCGGCTCGTCACTTTAAAGAGACCTCGCCCTCCAAAAAGTCCATGTGGATGTGTTTAGTGCACTCGGGCGCCGGTGTTTTTTTTTGTTTTAGCACCACTGCCAAATAATGACTTTCAACTGTGAAATATGATTTTTTAACCGTGTCATCTTAAACAACAGAGACTCGCACTTTTTTTTTTTTTTTTTAGCGAGCAGTTTCTGATTCCACTTCTCGGAATTAATTGACTAAATGGGAGCTTAAAGTCATTATCTCCCCTTGCCAGTTCTCCCATCCTGCGCTAGGGGCTAATAAATGGAGGTTTGATTTCGCTAAACGTCCTCTCGCAAAAGATTAATGCCGTCTAGCGCCCCGGTAGCAGACAGATGTGGTCATCATTGTTCCAGGATAGGACAGGCGTAATGGGCACGGGACGTCTTCACAAATAAAAAAAAAAGCAAAGAAATGGGAGCTTAATAGCATTCATCCCCTCACACGTTAGCGGGTGAGACATCCTCGGTTGTTTGCTTGGCTGTGTGTTTTCTTCAGAGCGCGTGCTTTGTCACCAGCAGCAGTGTGGTCGAACACAGAGCTCCTCTAAGGGACTCACAATGGTGGAGGGGGGTGGGGTGGGGGGGCTGGGGTGGGACGGGCTCAATGGTGGGGTCCGCCGGCTTATTCGCTTCCTGCTTGCCCCACTGTGGCTTTTGTGGTACGGGCACCAGCGGTTATGGGAGCCTCCGTCTCTATGCAAATCAGGGTTTGTGTCCCGAGTGTTTGTGTGTGCCATGTGCAGTCAAGCGTCAAGAGTCTGTTTTTTTTTTTTCTACATTTAGCCCGGCACAGTCTGGAGCAAAAGGCCAGAAATGCATCAGCGTAGGAATAACACACAAGAATTTCTGTAATTAAAAGCTGTCATTTCTACATCAATAACATTGTTTACCCCTTAATAATGTTGCCCTACCAGGATATTAGATCACGTCGCAATCGGTCCTTTTAAATGAATAGTGCGGCCGTGAAGGCGGATGCATTGATTGGCTACACAAAGGTCAACCTCGGCGCACTGAATTGAAAATCAGCAAAGGAGTTGTGTTCCCACGTTTGTCTCCATCTCCCCGTTGTGACAATTACATGAGAGCGAGCGACATGGAGGCACATTTCCATTCAGGCGTGTATCGACTGTAACAGCAGGTCAGCAGTAGGACAGCTACAAACACAATTGTCACACAACACTAAATAATACATGGAGCTAAAACAAAGACATCACACACCTAAAATATGGCCCTAATAAAAGGCTGCACAGAGAAAATGTGTTTCCCCATCGACTAAGAGTAATGGCCTTTCCTAGACGCCCACCATAAAATAACACAGCGACAGTTAGGAGCACCTGTTTTTACATTATTAATGGCCGAGGCCTCACACACACTCAAAGCTAGAGACGTGCGCTGATACTCCGGCTTTTTGACTGTTTCTAAATTGGACAAAACTCTCTCATAATCCGCCCGACTAACAGAACCGAGGCGTTCGAGTGTTAAGAAAGCCATTTGTCACAGGCAGGACTTCTGCCAGGATATCGGCCTATAGTCTTTTGGAAAAACAAATGAAAGTAATACGAATTGGTATGAATACAACTCAAAACTAGGCCACACGATTTGTGATGGCATCTGGATTCAAATGCCCCGTATAAATAAATACACATTGCTTTTGTAATGTTCCTCGAGAAATGAAAGCGGGGGGAATTTTGCTGGCTTTCCATTTGATGCAGTGCATTCTGATTTTCAATGCATCCAGGAGCGTGGCTGGTAAAATAAGGGTCTTTTCATGCAGTTTTCAATCCAATCAAGTGGAATAGGATTCAGGCTTCCTCTGTGATGAACGGGAGGCTGCCATGATCTCCATTGACCCTAACTGTGACTCATGTTTATTTACCTCGGCTAGTTATCCCTGAGGGCCGGCGGCCTCATCACTGAAATGAGCGCTGTGATGGGTTGGTTTTTTATTGGCACTCTTGGGAAAAGGCGACTCTAATGAACAAAGCAGCCTGATTGATCCAGGTTAGCATTTGATTCGTGAGCGCTGCAGAGCCTCGCGGCGTACAGTGTAGAATATACCCAGCATGCCAGGGGAGCGCCCCTTGAACTCTCCTGTACACACATCTTTAATCACACTCACCTCTCCTCGTGGCTGGTGTGACTTCCAGCTTATTTGTAATTACCAAGCTCCTCGGGGGGGTTGGCTGAACAACAGGCCCGGCCATAGGTCACGGAGAGACACTGTAGCCGGCCATATGGGCTCCGGGCCCGAGGGCAGCGAGTGGGTGGACGCCGGCGTTGGCACGGGAAAGTTACCAGAATGGTCAGAGCAGAAGATTGAATTATTTGGATGCATAGGAGACGGCCTTATCGAGCAGCAGCCACATTGCACTGACGTTTTCACCCCAGTTTCTATTTCCCATTTCACACCTGGACTATTGCCAGATAGGATGTGTTCAGCCACCTCGTTTTACCCCCAGATTCACAATCACCAGCCACCAGTCAAAGGAGAGTATAGTGCGTTATCTATCACCACCTTACCACCCGCAGCACCCCCTCCCCTCCCCCCACCATCCCGTCCACCCAACCCTTTCCTGCCTCGACCCTACCTCTCCCCGCTGTCACCCGCGCAGCAACAGCATGGTGTTATTACAGATAAACAATCAATACTGCATTAACGCGTCCGCGAAGGCTACCTGGAGTTAAACAGGCAGACGGGGAAAATAATTCAACCCAATGTCATGGGCGGACTTCAAGCAACTAATCTTGCTCATGAACTGGAAAACCGATATATATATATATATATATATATATTGAAAATGTAGGCCACTTTTCTTTCATTATCCCCAGTCATCATTTCTTTGTGTTTGAGGTCACCAGATACATTTCTTTTCCTTCCTCTCCTCACTGGTCACAGAATGAAAGCCCACTGCATTAAAAAAGTAATACCCTACTTTATAGCAAAGGTGACCATGGATATTGGAGAGCGGGGACCCATGCGATCGATTTGGAGCGCGGAATGGAAATTTTAACATGATTCCCAGCCAGGCATTTTAACTCAGGAGTATTGGACCCTCTCTTTTGATGATTGCTTCCAATCCGCGCAACTTACTCCTCCATTTCAAAAATTCTGATGACGTCTTTATTTAGGGAAAGGGCAGTGTGGTGGGCAAGGCTGAGGCAGGTCCGGGCTGTGTGGTCCGTGTTCCCTTTTGCTCTTTGCAAAGCTTGTGTGCAGCGAATTTGCATCTGTATTCCCTACACTGCCATTGAAAAAAAAAAAAAAAAAAAGCAAGCCTCTGTGAAAAAATGAAAACAAAGGCGTTCTTATGAGGCCCAACAAATACTCCCTGCCTCTCCCTCTCCCTCGCCCGGACTAGAATTAAATACTCCTCATTCCATCCTCATTCATTAGCCCCCACACCCCCCACCCCTAACACCATACCATACACACACACACACACACATACACAGAAGCACACACACACACACACACATACACAGAAGCACACACACACATAACACACACACAGAGCAAAGGAGCTGGACTTGGCTGAGTGATTGCAGAGACTGTTTACTAATACTGCTGCTCACTCTGCTTTATTAAGGAGTGCCAGGCTTTCCATTACTGCGAAGGGAGAGAGAGAGAGAGAGAGAGAGAGGGGGGGGTGGGGATGAAGGAGAAGAGGAGCGAGTGGACAGAGAGGAGAGAGAGGGAGAGGGAGAGGGAGAGAGGGAGTCCGCCGACGTGAGATTAAAAGAAGAAGAAGAAGAAAAAAAAAAAGAACAGCTCAGTTGATTTACACCTTCATTACTCTCCCCTAACTCTGCTTATTGCAAATCATGATGCTGCTTTATGAGCTGAATCCTCTATTACGACAAGGCCGGGAAGACAGTGCTTTAGTCCATAAAGCAAGCGTACAGTAACCGCCACCCGGCAGCGCCCGACCCACTCATCCTGCTCCCGCGCTGCCAGAGCGGAGACCGAGCCTCCGCCGAAACCTGTTCCCGACGCACATCCTCGCTCGAAACGCTGAGCCTTTTTTTTTTTTTTTTTTTTGGCCCGGTGCCCGCGGACAACACACCCAGGTTTCCTCTCTCCCTCTCTCCCTCTCTCTCTCTCTCTCTCTCTCTCTGAGCCATACGCTGAGGAAGTGCGACTTAGCGGGTGCAAAGCTCTGTGGCTAGGTTTAGCAGCGACTCACAGGGAGTGTTTAATGTGAAACGTGTGCCTGAGCAGTGCCATATTTAAGTCAACAAGCACGCGGGGCACTGGAGGCGTGTGTTTACCGCCGTCTGGCTTGCCCCCCCACCCCCCCCCCCCACCCCACTGCCACCGACTGAGGAAGTGTTACTGATGCGTTTACTCTAGGAGCGGAGGCTGTTGGGGAATATGTGTGTGTTTAGATGGAGAGTGGAATGTGTTTTTTACTTTTATTTATTGAACCAAGGGGGAGGTTGCTCTTTTTTTTTTTTCTCCTAGCCATGCCCTTTTTAAATGCCCCGCGTGATTGAATCTGTGTGTGTGTGTGTGTGTGTGTGTGTGTGTACATATAAGGAGCAGCGGTCGAGGAAGAGGGGTGCAGGACCCAATAAATCAGCAGATAGGATGAGGCGCGTAGGTGAGCGCGGGTGTCAGTGTGTTGATGTAAACAGGGCGCGGGTGCATGAAACACACTGGATGGAGGTTTGTTATGTGTATGTAACACGTTGCTCCGGCCTGGCCTGTCTGACTCCCATCTGGAACCGGGTTGACAGAAAAGTTGACAGATGCTTCACCGACGTCCATTATTTATGAGACGTCAGGGATCCACACTGCATTTCACAAGTGTCTGCTTCTGTTACTGCAGGTCGAGTTCTGACATTGTACTTTCCTCGTGCGGGGAGTGTGTGTGTGTGTTTCCTCTCGTGCACGCACACACTCCCGCTTACTTGCTTCCTTGCGTACGTGTGTGTGTGTGTGTGTGGGAGGCTGGTGTGTGTATGTGGGTGGCTGAATGTACAGGTACGTGTCATTGTTTGCCCATTTGTTCAAGTGCGTGTGTGTGTGTGCGCTTTGTGTATTTGTGTGCGCAGGTTCCCTTGGCTGTGTTATAGTGTAAGTCAAGCCTGGAGTAACCACTCCACCTGTCACTGTGAGTCTGACCTCTGACCTCTGGAGTGTCTCTGAAACGCTGCTAGACAGACGGCCCTTCAGCTCCCGCCGCAAAAACCAGCAAACTCCTGCTCTCTTAAAACCCACTTAGAGGCTTACAGCTGGGAGGCCCGACCATCTGATTGAATTAAGGCTATGATTAATTGAATCTAGTGGTGAGTAACTTGAGTGACTGATGTCTCGTAGGACCAAAGGTCTAGACACAATGCTTCCCAATCTGGCTCAGAATAAAGCTATATTCATTCATTCAATGACATCACAGCCAGCTTCAGTGTGCCTGAGGCATGGATGGCTGCCTCTAATATTATTGCTCGGAGTGCTGCTGCAAGACCAACACCACCGGCAGCACTGCTGCTGCTAAGAGCGGCAATGTTAATAAGGAGCACAATATAATTAATACAAATGGAATGTTTAATGCAATTTTTCCATTTCAAAGAAATTCCCTCGGCATCTTGCATGAAATTCAACTCTGTGCATTGTCCTGAGGCAAATAATAACCCGAGTTTGGCATTGCCTTCATTAGATCAAACTCAATTATTATTGAAAGCCCCTGCAACTCGTCTCATGTGAAGGTGGAGGCTCAGGCCGTCCTCTGGCAGGTCCTGCCCCGTCCGCCTTTGACGGACAGCGGCGTCAAACAGTAATTGGCGGCCTTTCGAGACCCGCACACATCCTTTTGTCAGTTATTCATGTCAAAGCGCGTTGTTCAGCTGTTGGGGGTCTCAAAGAATGACCTTTTCTCGGAGGGGACAGGCATCTCCTACTGTATGAGAGACGCCCAGGGTATTATTCAGCTTGATACAGTAGTGTGCTGCAGTAGTGCGCCATGTCCCATGTTGCTGCAGAAAGCCTGTATTGTGTCCTCCTCTAAGGAATATACGGTCCCAGACTAATACGCAGGCTTTGATTCGGCAGGTAACTACTGTGCGTGTGTGTGTGTGTGTGTGTGTGTCTTTCCATTTCTCTCTTTCACAATGAGCCACCCTAATGTTTTGAGAGGTAGGAGAACAATGGCAGAAACCTCCGTTTTTCACTCTGGGGTTTGAAAGTAAATAGGACCTTTGCTGATGTGTTTCCCTTTTCATTTACAGCACCTCAGAATACAGCTGGCACATTGTCCCTGTATATAAAAAAAAAAAAGAAAAAAAAAAAAAAAATCACAAAGGTATTCTGCAGGACAATAGTGCGGCGGAGGAAAGCGGCGTGCACAATGGAGTCCAGATATCATTCGCACCGTAGACAGGAGACTATTATCCGCAGAGGGAGGGGCCCATCTGAAGGTGACAGGTTTGGGATTGTGTGTGTGTGTGTGTGTGTGTGTGTGTACACGGGCGCTGCCACCAAGACAACCGTCCACCCCCCTGAAGCCTAACCTATAAGGACAGGTTTTCGCGGCGCCGATGCCCGCCGGGGTCGAGGTGTTACACGTCATCTGCAATAACCTGGATCATTACTCCTGGAGGCTGTTAGAGGGGGAAAATCACATCACTCTGCTTTCACTCGGCTGCCAAGAAAAACCCGACGCGCTAAAAGTCACACAAAGACACACACAATCTCTCTCTCTCTCTCTCTCTCTTTCACACACGTGTAGCTACACACACACGCTATCTATCACATACTGTCAGCGGTATTAGAAGGGGGGTAGGGAGGGGAGGGGGGAGGGGTCAACGTACCACACAGCATCCAAACATCCACACACGGCGCCCCGCAGGCCGCCGTCGCCCGCAGCTGTCAGCTCTCACCGAGGCCTCAGCGGAGTAAAGCAAGCATCGTTATCGCCTCCCCCCCCCCACCCCACCCCCCGCCGCACCTCGCTCCACCCTCAACGGGCAGAACGCGGCTCCTACTACTCTCTCCCTTCTTTTATCCAGCAACTCCCGGCCGCCTCTCCTCCATCCTCCTCCTCCTCTCCCCCGCTCCGTCTTCATTGTACTCCAGTCAGCTGCTAATGCTCCTTGTCCTGTGGCTGGTCCCTCTGATCTCCTATTACCCTCTCGTCATCCGACAGTCAATATTACCCCCCCCCCCCCGACCAATCCTCTCCTCTCACAAAAGTCTCAAAAGTCAGACAGACAATGTTGCCCCCCCCCCCACACCCAACCACCTCCCACCCGCCCACTCCTCCACATTCCTCCATGCACTTGTTCGTCTTCTCAACACTTATTAACTGGCTGTCATGTTCAGCAGCCTTCCCCCAGACAGTGTTTAGCGTTCCTCAGTCCACTTACTGCAGCCAGAGTTAAGCCTCTGGGCTTTGCACAGACAGGAATCCAACTACAGGGGGGGGAAGGCAGGACCTGCGGACATGATCTGTCTGCTGCACTCACTCACACTCTTCCTCCTGGACCGGCTACCTCAAGGCATGGCTGAAGCACGCACGCCATACCGCACAAACATCAGCTCCAGCAAGGGTTTTTTGTTTTTTTTTCTTTTTCCGGTCTGGCAAACTAGCAGATGACCGGACTAGAGAAGTAAAAAACAAAAGTGAGACTTCTTCAGTTTAGGTTGTGGGGTGGCAGGGCGGTCAAATGGTTTGTCATTTGAAGTCACAATGAAATAAAAAATTACTTTTTCCACTTTTTTAGGTGATTTCCGTGTCATAATATAGTGATTCTCAACCTTTTTCAAATCAAGGACCCCTAATTTAATACACATCAGGGCCACGCACCTCATTTGATGAGATTTTGTCTCTCAAACCCAAATCTGAGAATATTTTTATTGCCAGATATGATTTTGTCCAGAATCCCATGACTATCTGTATTGTAGGTAGAGAGATAACAGTGAAACTACGATCAGAACAGTCATTCTTCTACATTCTCTAATTGTGTTAAGTTCTTGTAAATTAAATAATGCTGAAGTTTAACAACTCATCATGGGAACCCCCTGGAACCCACTCAAGGACCCCTGGTGGTCCCCGGACCCCACGTTGAGAACCACTGTCATAATATACACCTGTTTAACAAATACATGCCACATAATTTACAACAAAATTATTTTCTCGTATTTGTCAAAATCCCATTATTTTTACTTCCTGGACAACAGTGTATTTTTAGTGGTTACAATCCTGCCTCTCCACCCCTGCCATTACATAAAAATACCTTTCTTAACGGATACTACTATCTCATTGGTTTACACAGTCGGACACTTTTAAATGATCCCTTCATGCGTTACGTTCTGCCCCAACATATACTTCAAATTACAGCAGCAAGATGCTCTCAAAATGCCGTTTGAATGCTCCTTTAACCAGCAGGTCTCATTGTTGATCACTGTAACAGCCAATGTGTGTCCATCAACATCCATGTTGCGTGTTGCAGACACTGAAGCCCCATCTGCTCACTCACTGTAAGCTGCTGTGGATGAGAGTGTCAACTGAATGTCAAAAATGTAGATGAGTGAACACATTTTTACCTCCGCCAAGGACCTTATGTTTTCTGTCTGTCAGCAGGATATCTCAAAAACCTATTAACAGATTTCACATGAAATTTTGTGGACAGATGGCCGTTGGGCTAAGGGACAATTGGGAATTTCACCATTAGATGACCATCTTTTTTAAGCATACCTAAGAAACCGAGATATAGACTTGATTCCAGATGCTACTGGTGTGTCTGCAGGTTGGAGATTTGTTCAGCGCTTGGCGGGGCTTTGCGCTCTCCGGGTGCCTTCTCGTTTGAGTTTTTTTTTTTTTTTTTTAAGGTGACATCTCAAAAGAATTCAACCGCCAGGCTCAAGTCTGCATTGTGTGGTAGCTACAATGCTGGATTTGTCATCTGCCCCTTCCCCCCCTCCACCCTCCCCTTCCCAGGGCAAATGGTGTAAGAAATGAGACGTGGCTGGTGGATAGACTTTCATGCCCGTGCTTTACCAGTGTCATTTCTGCAACTCTGAAATTGTGCCATGGTCTACAGGGCTTTGTTGTAAATCACTATCTCCCACTGTCAGACTGCAGTCTGCTGCACACTGTGGATGCCTGGCTTTCTGCTGCCTCCTGGGTGACTAATATATCTTGTTAAATTGTGCTGAGAAGCGTGCGGAGAACTGTACACCTTCCCTCTTTGTACTGTGTTTGTTTGCTTGTATTTGTGCTTGTGTGTGTGTCTGCTCGCGAGTGTGTGTGTGTGTGTGTGTGTGTGTGTGTGCTTGTCTGTCTGTGTGTGTGTCTACGCATGCATCTGTGTCTACATTTTCGAGACCCAGCGAGTAGGTAGGTGGGGATGTTGGTTTTGCAAATGTGTTCACTGTAAACTCTCACACAACTCTTTCAGGCTTTGTTGGTAATTCAGTTAGATTGCCATTCGGCCAGCTTCCGCTCAGCGCCACAGTACCGGAGTTGTGAAGCCATCTCTCAGCCACTTCATAATTAGAAAAGCTGTGGAGCCAAGCCACGGTTCAAGAGGGAAGGGGAGAAAAAAAAAAAGCTGTTGGCAGACTGCATTATTCAACATTGGCGGCAATTTACTCTGTCTCCAACCCCAAAGACATGAATCTAAGTGATTTCATAGTCACATCGCCTGTGGTGCGCCATACTGTATAAAGCTGGACTCCTCTCTTATCACCGGTTCCTAAGCCATGCACTGTACACTATCAGCTCCATCCAGCACAATACACACACGCCACACACCACATCTGTGTCCAACCGCTTTGAAAATAGATTTATGAGTATATGTCTGTGTAATTGCTGTTCTCCTGTACAAAGCATGGAGAGATAATTACCCATTGTTAAGTGAGGTGTAAATTGTCTGATCCACTGTGTATTTATCTGCTCAGCACACAGAGAGTAAAAAAAGGCCTTTTTTTGGGGGGGGGGGGGGGATTTGGGCAGTCTCTACAGTGACGTGCGATTCTGGCCAGCGTCCAGCTCTCAAATCCCTTTTGCCGAAACCTATCAAGAAGCAGCCGTGCCGTGGCTTCACCGTGTCGCGTCTAATTCGAACGTCTTTCTTAGTCATAGCAAATGAGATCTGGGACTCTGGTTGACCTTCAGAGGGAAGGTAACACTGCCCTCCGCCTATAGTTGAATTAACAAGAAACAAGACTTAACAATTCCTGCTTCTGTGTGTCGGTGGTGGGTGAGAAATGCATCTTGCCTGTTATTTTTGATTCTGCGCGATTACCATATTGACTGCTCTGTAAATAGGCAACTCTGAAGGGAATCTGTCTCATTAGTAAGCACCGGCTATAAAGTTGCCATTGTGTTCGAATGAAATTCGCACTAATGGTCGCATGAAACTTGAGAAAAAGCAGTATTGGGACGGTGAGATTAAAGTCGAAACTGCCATCTTTCATGAAGTGGGCTAACCGTGTCTGTCCTGTACACCAGGGGGCGTTGTTCTGGAGAGAGAAACACAGGCAGAGTGAAGAAGAAAAGAACAGAAAAAAGAAAAAAGAAAAACCGATTTGTCTGCAGTTCCTGTTAAAACTACAAACTCCAGATGAGTATTTGGCACAAGAAAGTGTTAGGAAGCGTCCCAGAGCGCTCTCAACACAAACAATGTCATGATTTATTATCACATCATACAGACCGTGACTAATGCAGTCAAACAATCAAGGTGCATCTAGTGAACTACAAGGCCCTGGGGTTCGCTCTGCTGCTGACTTCAAACAGTCGGAAGCGTGTGCGGACACACCAACGTACAACACACACACACACACACACACACACACACACACACAGAGCCACACGGTGTGCATATGCAATGCACAAGCAAGCACACACACACACATCCACACACACACAGGAGAAGGAAGAAGGCCCCGGTTTGTATAAGAAATTCCCATAGGGGATTGGAGTGTGCTTTGGTACAGACAGTGGCCATTGGGATATGATTTCATTAGGTCCAGATGCCGCAGAGCAGAGGACTAGGAACGCTCCACATTACGAGCAGGACACATCAAAATGATGCCGCCCATCTGGAGCACACATAATGTAATCAACTCGGGTCACCGGCCATCGTAGTCTGGCCGTCGGGTAAACCCACCATCCTGTGACGTCACGCGCACAGCGACAGGCGGGCGGGGAGCGGGCCGGCAGATTGAGACTCCAGCTTTTGGGAATATCCCCTAAGCCGCCGCACATGACCCGACCCGCACGGTGAAGATATTTGGGAGAGGAGAAAGATGAAATGTGAGGGACTGTCTATTGTAATTCCAGCTCTCATTGAAAAATGCAGATGGCTGTGATGTGTCTATTCCCCTGCCTGTCAAATCAATTCCACCATATTGCTTTTAACGTCTTCATAAGCATGCCGCCCTCCGAACCACACACACACACGGGCCTGTCCACACACACACACACACAAACACACACACACACACACCCAATACCACATGTGCACACACACACACACACACACACACATACAGAGGAACTCTATTTGCAGAGCCTTTAAATATTCAGTACCTGCCGTGTTTTCTGTATGACTTTGATCAGCCAGAGATTCTACTCTGTCCCTTTCATCTCTGAACTTCAAACCAATGTATGTAAAACCTGGGCCACAAAACCTGTTCTAGTGTGAAACCCTCTGACGCCGGTAACAAGGCAATCTCCTTTCACCAAGCTGCTATCTACCTTACACAAACAAATGACAGTAAGTTGTTTCCAAAGAAAAAAAGAAAAAAAGAAAATGAAATGAAACGTTAAGCCTAGCCCACTCTTTACAAATGTAAACCGGTAATTTCTTTTTCAAAGCCAACATCGTTGCCTGATCTCCCCAGATCAGCACAAGTCCCTGTTTGTAATTTGAAAAGTGTGTGTGCAGAGGAGTGATTATTGCAGAATATTCCCCTGGTAGTTTGACAACTCCCCCAAACAACTTCTTGGCCGCCTTCAGGCATATTACCTCAGGCTTACGTTGAGCCAGAGCAATAACGAACATGGAGCAATCTGCAGGCAACAGGAAGGACAAGGAGACTTTCCCAAGCTATATTCAATTTTCAGGATTTCAGTTGCATGTTGTGTTGGATTCACATCTCTCTCTCTCTTTCTATCTCTCTCTCAAACAATAGCTGCAACTTTAAGTTTTGAGTAAAGAAGCCGAATTAATTCTCTTATAGCCATGCCCGCATTATTCAACAGGGCCATTACATATTCAAGGCCACATCACTGGTATCATCTTGTTGTCAATAATGCCCCAGGACATGCTGTTTTGAAAACTTGAGTAAACTCCAGGAGTGTTTTCTCATCAGCGGGGCCTTTCAGGTGGTCTCTACAGCAGTAAATAAGCTGCACAGCATCACAGCGCAACTGCAGGCAACCACAGATAGACAGACAGTCATCCGCCGTTATCAGAGCACGCTGTCCCACCTGCATCGATTCGCATCCCGTGGATTTTGCTACTGGCTGCAGCGAGACCACCAGTGGAAACAAAAACACAGGTTCAAAAGGCAATAAGCTGCCAAGTTCGAACATATGGCTTCGGGAAAAAGGCCTGAAGTTTCATCCACGCGTCCTACAATAATACAGCAATACAGCGCAGGCCTACTCGCATCACTTCGGTGCGGTGGGGCAAATGTACAGCGTCGCGCACGTAGCAACTCTGTACCAGAGGGACTCATTTCTCCATCGACGTGCAGGCAAAGATAAGAGAATTACGCACAGAGCCGTTAAACAAAATGCAAAAGTTGCTGGAACTGCTAGCCATCCATTCACCCCGTGTAAGTCGAATAAATACGCGGATGTATATGCTATTACGAATAACTTCCAATTCAAACTCATTCCTAATTCAAAGCCCGAAGTTATTTCACTAATTGGTCTAGCGCCGATATGCATTGTGCGCCGACAGTGATTTTATTCTAACCTCTAAAGGACTGTACCCAGCCCTTATTTAAGCGACACAACAGTTTCGCAGTGGTCAATTGGCTGAGCAATAACCCAGGATAACCCGGGTCGGACATTTCAAAATAGGCTAGATATGCTGCAGAAGAAGTCACTGATCCCGCTCGACCGGTGAATATACCATAAACGAGACAATTTCACAGCGGATGGAAGTTGTAAGCAATGTCCTGCTCACCTGGTAATGAAGTTTATTCAATGAGGAAATTTCCCAGGGTTGCGGAGGCGCGCGGCGGAGCCAAGTGTATCCGTTCACTGCAGCTTTTGTTGCCCGTTGTTCCTCCTCAACTGCGCGTTTCAGTCGCGCTGCATCACTTCTCGCTGTGGATGTCAGGGAGGCTGAGAGGCTGAGGGGACTCAACCCTCCCATTGGCTGCCATTCACAAGTCCCCACTACAACACAGTAACAGAGAGAAGGACACAAACACACACACACACACACACACACACACGACCGACAAAAATAAAAGGAAGATGGAAGATTACAGCTCCAGGGGGGCTGCGTTTCAACTGCCAAGTTGAAGTTTAATAATAAGAGCTCATGTTTTGTGCATGCGCTTTCTTTACATTTGCATAATCCCTGATTAACAGTGAAGTCGGAGGTTGAGTGAGGGCTTGAATCAATCGATAAGTGGTTATTTTTGTGAAAGCCTGTATTTAAGGTCGCTACTTTATTACTAAACTCTGATGTGGCCAGTGTAAGCCATAGATCATAAAATACAATAGCTCATTAAATTATGGCTGCTCTGTATGAAGTAAATGGATAAATACACCGGCAGTTTAAATACAACAGCACACCATGCTGGGAAAATTATATGTTTAAAAAAACAAACAAAATACTACTAAAATGGTACTAGTAGCCTACCGCTGATACTACTACTACTACTACTACTACTACTACTACTACCATAATAATTAGGCTACTGCTGCCACTACTACTACTATTACTACTAGCCTACTACTACTATTACTATTACCATTACTACTACTATTACTACTACTACTACTACTATTACTACTACTACTACTATTACTACCACCACTACTACTACTACTATTACTACTACTACTACTACTATTACTACTACTACTACTACTACTACTACCATAATTAGGCTACTGCTGCCACTACTACTACTATTACTACTAGGCTACTGCTACTATTACTACTACTAGCCTACTACTACTATTACTATTACCATTACTACTACTATTACTACTACTACTACTACTATTACTACTACTACTACTATTACTACCACCACTACTACTACTACTATTACTAGCTACTACTACTACTATTACTATTACTACTACTAATACTACTATTACTACTACTACTACTACTACTACTACTGTTACTACAACTACTATCACTACTGCTACTACTATCACTATTACTACTACTACTACAACTACTGCTGGTATTGCTACTGCTACGGCTTGCTATATGACTATTTTATTAAAATGACTGCTAGGATACTACTACTGTTAATACCACTACTACTACCACCACCTCCCCTACTTCTCCTGCTATTCCTACTACTGCTACTAACTTGAAAGGTGCTATACAAATAGAGTTTATGTACTTTATTAATTTACTACTACTAGCCTACTACCACAACTACTGCTACTGCTGCTACTACTACTACTACTACTACTACTACTGCTATTATTGCTACTACTACTATAACTACATTCACCAATACACAGGACCTGATGAAACTATCCTTGTGTTATCAACAACCACTACTAGGCTTCTAATAATATTGCCACCAATAGCGATAATACAACTCATCGGCCAAATAGTATCTCCAAATAATTCTCACACTGCATGCTATCATTGTTTCTTTTAGCCTACTTAGGTACCAGGTGAGTGAGGTTTTTCCACATTGTGTCAGTTCAGATAATGTCAGGTAAGTTCACAGAAAAGTACATGAAATTGAAGTTCCAGTACTTCTCTGTCCTTGTCTCAACTTTCTAGAACTCATTGTATTGTCCTATATGATAAACCCCACCTACGTAGGATAAAACAAGTTCTAAAAAGTATTCTTGCCCCAGCTTTGAATAATACGACTAATATACATTTGTCACATATTTTGTCACACAAAATGACAAGCTTATGTGGAAAGTGCATTTTATATACAGAAAGCTTATATATAAGCTTGTCATTCTGTGTGACAAAATGTGTTTGTCATGCTAAAATGGCAAAGACTGAAATGTAACTGAATCTTCTTACATGTACACTAGTGTGTTTCTCATAGCAGCATTAGGATGGCCTAATGGTTAGAGCAGATGTCCTGTATTTGAAAGGTCACAGGTTTGATACCTGCCACAGACAATGTGTCCATCAGCAGCCTAGTGTCCTGTCAAAGTGTCCTTGAACAAGACGCTGGATAACAACATCAGCTGAATGACTAAAATGTATCATAATCACATCTCTAACCATTTTAGGTTTCATGCAGCGTACAGCTCTCTGTAAATGGGTTTTTTGTCTTTCTTCTTGTTTGTCCTAAGAGGTGATTCTTCAAATTTAACTCGCCATTAAACCCTTAAAGTGCACCATTTCTCTACTGTTATCTTAACCATGAGGATGCTCTCTCTTGGTCTTGTTGTCTGCATTTTCCTGGTAAACACCATAGAACTGTAAACTGCAACATAAAGAAAATAAAGTAAAGAAAATAGGAAGTAATCATTCCATCTAAAGATTGATATATCATTTTATATTCCCAACACACTCTGAAAACCGAATGTGTTTTGAGGTATTGGAAGTAATATTGCATCTTAATGCCAAAGTGAAACCTTTACTACCTAAACGCTGCAAGTACACACAGTGTAATATTTAACTCTGTTTTATATTTTTCATGAATGTGTCCTGATTTTCAAAAGACTTGTGAGAAATGCCGCTTTTAAAAATTAAAATAAGATGATTTTTCTCGATAGGCTGGAAGATTCACAGTCATATTTTCAGAAAAGTTTTGCCCCTTTTCATGGTCTAAAAAGCAAAGTTACTTAGAGTCAGACAGACATGAATTACAAAACATACGTCATGTTTAATATAAATGTAGGACACTGTGATACAAGGGTGGGATTATCGTCTGTACACATTTACGGTGCCGGTTTTCTGTGATAAAAGACCCCACTACTGTACACACGTTACCACCCATGCAGTGTTTGTGTCATGATGACCATTGGCTGCTGTTGGGATTCGTGAATTTAATCCCTGGAAACGCTCCAAGCATCCACTTTAGTGCTGTCCTGTCCTCTCAACCAAACATCAAACTCTTGCCTATAGCGCAGAATGCAGCGAGCCAGAGGGATTTCTGCATTTGGCATCATGTTCTATCAGGAGATCAGCCTGAGATGAATAACCGCTGCCCTTGACTGCATCATCGCTGCCGAATGAGCTTACGTTGCCTCAGTGTTTTCCGAGGTTTATTTAACAGCCCGCCTCCCTAAACGTCACAGTAGCAGAAGTGGCCACTGGTCTGCATATACACCAATTTAAGAGTTTTGTTCTAAGGTGAGATATATCCGCCATTTGTAGAAAAAGAAAAAAAAATTATGATTGGTAGTGCAAAAATAAATTATAGTACTTTTGAAGGGATAGTCGTTAACCCAAATCCTCGCTTTACAAAATGACTCTCCGACTGCATCCTCTATACTTTAGAGATACCGAATGATGAAATCCAGGTAATGATTTTTTTTTTCCACCCCCACCCAAAATGGCTATAATAACGATTTTGAAATTGAACTCTTCATATTAGAATAGCAAGCCTAGCTATTGATCCTCGTGCAGCACTTGTAACTTCGCAGAAAAATGACATTTATTATGGGGCGTGTGGCTGGACAGCCCGGGAGCGGAGAGCAACCTGAGTACAAATTTGCAAGCCTATTACGGCTGACAGCTGAGATGCTTTAGGAGCCGTCGGCCAGAGGAACTGCTCAAAATATTACATCTGGACATCTGACCCCAGCTGGTGCCAAGACTGTCAGATCCTGTGTTTAAAGAAGTCCATATTGCTTTGATGTGTGCCTCACCTTGCCAGAGTTTCTCTTCCTATTCTCCATCCCTTTGACTCTGAGCTTTGGAATTATACAACTACAAACAGTATTTTTTGTCTCTTCATCTATCATTTTGAATTAGGATCTGTTAAAGACCCCATGAAACTGAATCTTTACTTCCTTGATTTGATGAAACAGGATGTTGGAACGGGACATAACGCATTCAAAAGTCTAAACCAATGGAATATCAGTCTGGGAGAGAAAGGTGGTTTTATTGGATGGGAGGGGTGCAGAGGGGGCGGGA
Source organism: Centroberyx affinis (assembly GCF_046629955.1). NCBI lineage: Eukaryota > Metazoa > Chordata > Actinopteri > Beryciformes > Berycidae > Centroberyx > Centroberyx affinis. Next base: position 108,863 of record NW_027282579.1, on the reverse strand, counting down.
CTGTTAAAAAAAATCTGTGATGGTTTTATTGGTTTTATTGGAGTTTTTATTATGCCTCCTGGTGCAGCATGATGTCACCATTAAAGAGACTCTGTTTTCCAGGAAGAAAAGGTAATGGGAGTTCATTTCATGGAGACTTTAAAGTCTTAATCCGTACCATTTGTATACAAATAATCCCCGTTTTGATATTTCTATCACACTTTGCTATAACACAATAGTGATTCAACCTATATCCAGTACATTAAAGCTTTTACATTTGCTGTTCTAAACACCCGGTGTCTGGTAGCTCTTTCCCGGGAAAAATCCTCTGCCGCACAAGAAGTGATGCGTTTTACATTAACAGCAGCAGCAACAGCAGCAGAAGAAGAACTGGGTAGTTAGCATGAGCAGCGATAGCCACCATGGCTGAACAGAGAAAGAGAAGAGAAGCTCAAACTGCATCAACAGAAAATCCAAGCTCCGACCACACTGTTTGATTGACAGGTGATCTGTGGGAACACAATACTGATAAGCGCTTAGCTAACAAAGATGGAGACAACAAACAAAAAAAACATGTATCTCACGGATTATCGCTTCAAGTATCAAATGAAATGTGTTTTACTCACTATGCACGCTGGATTATGCATGATCAAGTAGACTCATTCCCACTATGTGTTTAATTTTATGGGCGAGGGTTAGAGTTCTGGTGTGGCAGAACCCAAAAAAAGGAAATCAATAGGTCTCCTTTTAGACACACAGAGTCCCATAAACAATCCCAGAAAAGATCAATACGCTACAGGAAAGTGAACAAGGGAGCACAGAGGAGTCAGGCGCCCGAGCGACCCGTATCAGAGATATCACAGGCTTTTTTAAAGAATATCAGATACGCTGTTGTTCTGTGCGGCAAAGATAAGTTTTTATCAACATAGTTTCCCAACTCTCCTGGGAAATAAAAAACACAGTAAATGTTTGGATCTTGCGACTGGGAAGACACACTGGCATAAATATTCACTATGTCGCAATGATGCATCTGCTGCATAAATTTCAGCTGGAACTCTGCTAAAGTTCACTATTTCTTCCTTCGTTTTTTCACCAGGCGAAAGCAGCACTTTATGGACTAAACAGTTAAATGTTCACCAGGAGGCAGCTCAGTCTTAAGCTTGTATAATATGTACATCGTATAGCGTTAATCAAAAAATTATCCTCGGAGGCATTGCTTGATTCAGCGCGCTGTTAGAAGTAAATCGCACTTAAAACAGCTGATGGTCACAAGTTTTCCACTGTATGGTAGATTGTTTTCCACAACGCTGCGGTCTTTGACCTTAATATGGGTTTGACATGGCTATATGATGCACATTTCCTTTGACTGCTGACCAAGCTTGCTTTCTGAGTGTGGCAGAAAAACCCCATTGTCCTCTCAAGTCCCCCTGAGTACGGGAAAAAACCTGGGGTAATCAGACAAAGATGGAAATACTATATTTTTGCACATACTGGCACTGTGGAAGTTTCAGCACATGCTGCGGTAAGGAAAGACGCACTAAAACGGATCAAAAATTAAAGTTGATGAAATTGAATCTCGCTCTGCCTCTTTCAAACCAGAACATATGCATTCCTCGCGTGCATTTTTCCCAGCATAGCAGCATGCCGTATGAGAGAGAGGAACAGCTTCTTGTGAAGGTTTACCCCGAGTCACCTGTCAATACCAAAGCTGAAAGAAGATTTTGAAATGCTCTTTCCCAGCTGTGCCAGCCGGCGTACTGCAGAGTCGAAATCAAGGCCGGAGATGAATGTCAGAGGGCTATTCTCTCTGAGGACGCCTCTCTGCTCGTCTAATCACTGCAGAACATGTGACATCGCCTTTACATGTGGAGGAAAGAAACTGCTGTGAGCGGCTCTGTGTAGCTCTTTGTAGTGTGCAATTAAACTTCCATACTTAGTGTGTACGCTTTCATTTAGTTCTGCTGAATAGCTGATCTGGAGGAGAGGACAATATATACCATAGTAATAATGACCCTCTGCTTTCATCTCTTCAAAACACGTCCTCTCTAACCTTCAGGGTCTAAAATATCAGTCTCGCGCAATTATGTAGAGCCCGAAATGTTTCGTTGCAGAGGAATACTCATTGTTAGATATGTTTCAAACATTTCTTCTGATGAACTGCGGTCAGACAAGCATCCGAGTGATGAAATCCTGTTATTACGGGCTAGTGCCTCGCTGAGTTATGTTGCAGGAGTGTGTGACTCTTTAAGAAGCCGTATCTCAGCATACGGACTCTTAAACAGCGCTATAACACAGAGATTTTTTTGTATTTTTATTGAAATTACGGGACTCGTTGAATGATAAATTAGTCTAATAGCAGCAAGGCAGCTCGAGGTTTAAATGATTGTATTTTGCTCTGCATCTTATAATGGTTCTCCTCTTTATAATGGTCAAGGAGTTAGTGCGGTTGAATCTTAGGGAACATATGGTGCAGTGCTTCCATGTATAAACTGGTTAACATGTTTTAATAGGGAATATGTATGGCAAGGGCACCTAAGCTCACTCTGAAGCCAATTAAACTGTGAATCTCGCATGCTAACGGCAAGACAGCTTCCATGCTGTTCCTCCCTTGCACATTCCTACTAATTTGGAAAACTGATAAGGTCTTTGCACTTGTGCTGGACTTCTATGTATACATACCGAACACGAAGATATGGATTCCACTGGTAATTCCCAATAATTAAGATGACCTTTTCCTGTTTCCAAAATACACTTTTCGTCTTCGGCGGGAAGTTATTAGCGGATAGCGTCGTGGTCGTGTCCTATTTAAGAGAAACACACAGGAGAGGTTAGGTTTCTCTTGCTATATGCCATCTCTGTTCAGATATCACAGCCAAATATGTGATTATAGTGAGATTGGTGTTATGCAGGGGAAAACAGTGCAATAAGTGTTTCTGGAATCCCCCCAGCTCAGTGCAGATTTTCTGACATTGTGCAATAATCAACATAACTCTCTCCTGACAAAATGGCAGCCACACCTCATGCTGATCAGCAGATTAGTCAATGGGAATATTTTAAAGGATTCTCAATGGCTTAGAGGGCCAAGAGGGTAATCTATCCCAGATCGTCAGAACGCTTTACTGGCAAACACTCATGTCTCTAACAAAGAAATTTATTGCAAAGATGAGTTTTTTTTCTCCTCATATGAGTCATAACACAGAGCCAAATCATCTGGTCTCGATTGCTGTGTTTACTGAAAAAGCTAACAGAGTAGCATGAAAATTTCTCAGCTCTGCTCCTCAGAAGTTACCGCAGTCTCTCTCTCTCTCTCTCTCTGAGCATTAGCTAGGGCCAGGAGTGCCAGTTTAATGGGGTTGGCACTCTTGGGACAATTCACTTATGCCATTCAATAAATCACAGTGAAGCATTTGAAAGGATTTAAAATGGTATTTGGGCCCAGATTTGAGGTCCTCGAGCTCTACAGAAGCTCAGAAAAAAGCATAAGTCAGAACCATACTTTAGGCCACCTCACAATAGTCTGGGATAGTGCCATGCAGCGGCTGTACCAAATATGCAGTGAAATTGCCAAGGGGAGTTTATATTTGCACGACTCTGTGACACCATGTGTTTATTAGCATGCAACCTCGGCTTTTGCACTCGCGCTTCCGCAACCCCCCCCCCCCGACCCAACCCCCCTCCATCCCCCCCTCCCCGCCCCTCCCCGCCCCTCCCGGAGCAGAATCCATTCCACCTCTTTAAACTGTGGGTCTAGGCGTCCGGGCATGCTCAGTGAGCGGAGCTAATCAGCGAAGCCGAGCCGTGTCCTTTGACGGAGAGAAATCCCTTTCTCCGCCGGAACGCCACTGCAGATGACTGGCGGTCCTGTGACTCCGGCAGGGGTTGGAGGTGTGAAGGGGAGGAGGGGGGTGGGCTGGTGGGTTAATGGGTTGTGGGGGGGGTAAATGAATTAGCAACACTTCCAAATAGTTTGTCATGTCGCATTGAGTCTTCCAGATTTGGCAGGAAATGCATGAGGAAAGCGTCCCGTTAAATGACGATCATTCCGGTTCTCCCAGAAATTTTTGCAAGATGTGTCGGAGGGTTTTTCCACTGTCTCTGCAGATGTTTTGAATGGCACGGCTTCATGCATATGTAGAGGTATAAATTCAGCAGTTCCCCATTTAAGTGGATATTCAGAGTCTGATAGTCCCTCCCCCCCCCCCCCCTCTGTAGATATGCAGCTCTGCAGGTTTCTCTAGTAATTGGTGCTAACATCTGAAGAATATCTAGGCATATAGCGTCTAACACACCGCCCTTTTCCAGCAACAAAGGCAGTGAATGGATTCTATCACAGCTTCGAGGAATGAAAGAATATTAAAAATGCAGGATTAGCATTTTAACATCATATTCCGGTGTACCAGATAAATGGACAGTGACTGCCGGAGATTGGTTGTTCTTTTTTAGATGTGCGAGCATCATGGCACACCGGGAGATAGAGGCATCTAAGACAACACAGTGACCCTTGGTGAAGCAACAGAAAAAACAGTGTACATTTTGACGGCATCATAAATCATGGGGCTCATGGCAGGCAGCCCAATTGTGCTGCGAGGGCAGGTTGAAGCTAGCATCATCCCTCCTCCTCTGTCCCCTGGCTGTGTCTGAAGAAAGAAGTGGAACGGCAAAAACATGTCTGCTCCCTCTCTCTCTCTCTCTCTCTCTCTCTCTCTCTTTTAGCATTGATCTCTCAGCGGGTGGGGCGAGCGGCGAGTCACGCTGCAGTCACAATACTGCGCCTCCGTGCCGTTTTGATATAGAGTTGACAAAGTATAAAGTATGGCCAAAAACAGCTCATGATCCCTGAGTGTGTAGGGTTCAGCGCGGTTGAAATGTATTGATGTACTTTTGGAGGACGGCTTCTCAGTCTTTTTAGCTTGGAGAGAGAACGACAGAGAGACAGACAGAGAGACAGAGAGCATGAAAGTGAGAAAGAGAAAGAAAAGGCAGACAGAGAGTGAGAGATACTTTGCCAGAGAGAGAGAGAGAGAGAGAATCTGTGTCAGGCTTGGTGTGTGTGGGTTTGGAGGAGCGCCGATGGAAATCGTCTTCATCCCTGAAAGTGGAAGTTTCCGGGCTTAGTGATCACAACCAACACGGCCAGCCTGGGTTTCAGCTTTGGTTAAGATGACTCCGGGGAGTATGGACAGTGGGAGGAGGCCTTGGATGCTTTCCGTTCCTCTCCCTTTGCTTCTCGTCCTCCCCTCCCACTCCAGCAGCTGTTGACGTGGGCCATCATGGGGAATTTGTACAGTCTCATTCAGTCTCATTCACTGCGGAGGGAAGGATTAGGCCTGCGCTCAGCCACAGATGGACTGAGACTGCCCCCTATTACTAAATCCTCCCGTGATGCTGTATATTCATCTGGACTTTTTTTTTTTTTTTTTCTGTTTCTGAGCTCCGAGCAGCTACTGGACACGAACGCAGTGGCATGCTAATCTGCCGTCTGTTATAAAAGTTACAGAGAGAGACAGAAAGGGAGAGAAAAAAGTGACATGACGAATTGAAAGGGGGGTAGAGGGAGAGAGAAAAAATGGCCTCCTTCCTTTGCATAATTTGGTTCCTATTAGCGACATCATTCAGTGGGTTTTTTCAGATGATAATTTGGAAATCTGGGGTTGCGGCGCTAATCCAGCGGCATTACACTTTGCCGAGGGATTACTGAGTGACAACTTCAAGTGAAACGAAAGATGTAAGGGCCTCTTAAGCCGTGTTCCTATTAAAAGCCACAGTGCGCTGTGACACTGTGGCAGGCTTCATTGCACACTTGCCAACTAGTTGGGGATATATATCCCCCGATAAACGCTCCAACGCTCATAGGGATTTCTTCATCTTTTTTAATTTTATTTTTTATTTCTGCACCCTCTGCGTTCATCCATTTTTAAATTATTTTTTTCCACACTCGTTTTTTTTTTTTGCAGAAGGGTGGGGTTGGGGTTTGTTATGGGGAGGGGAGGGGGGGAAGGAGGGGTGTTGTGGGGGGGGGGCTGCAGGTCTCTTTGATGCTTTGCCCTGTCAACCTCTGCGATGCTGCTATCTGAGCAGGGAGCACAGACACTTAATGCTGCAGGTATGCTTTATCCAGGCCACAGACTTCCAGCCAAAGTTTAATGAGGTTTTCCTTCCCTGAACCAGCTCAAATCCTCTCAGGTGTTTAGAGCAATTTTAATCCCTTTAAGAAAATCTTAAAAGGAAAAAAAAAGAAAAAAAAGAAAAAGTTCAGTATTCTTTCCAAGGACGCCGCTGATGGGTGTTTGTAAACAGCATACAGTGTGTGGTAAATTGCCTCGTAAAGTAATTAATTTAGGAAAGCCCCGATCTCTCTCCTTTATGGAGACAACAGAGAAGACACTGGCTTAGAAATAGCATCTACCTTCCCAGTATCAGCCTATAGTGAGATGTTGGTGCCCTATGGCTACCGTGTAATGAGATTGATTCTGATGCCACATTAAGAGGTCAGAGAGACACACAGGAGGGTTAAGGGAGGAGAAAAAAAAAAAAAAGACAATGTTGTTTTTTCCACAGTGACCTGGATATGCAGCCAGTTCAAGACACATCGCTTCGCTCTCCTGTCTGCCGACTGGATCCCAGGAGAGGGACAAAGTAACTGCTCAATCCCAGGTAATTAACTTCACCACGACCCAGGGAACACTCGCACCAGACACCACAATCCTTTAAGCACAACACTCCATTAGTCATATCCCACAAGGCCTTGCAAATGGCAGGACAAAAACAGAAGGATCCTGGAGGCTCCTCCAAGATCCTGCCCATATAATCACCAACAGAGAGCCAAAGTATGTCAATTAGCCCGGATCATAACTGAGAGGTTGTGTACAGTTGATTGTACAGGGCAAGTTTGGATCATTTTGCTGAATCACTATCAAACCAGCTGGCACATTTTCTTTTTTTTTCCTCACACAAGGCACATATACACTATATCACTATAACTTTAATCAGTGTGAAGCAAACCCTTCCCTTTTTTTTTTTTTTTTCTAAATCTACATTAATAAGCTGTGCTGACATTTTGCTTTCGTTCTTCATTAAATCAAATCTGTGATCCAAGGAACAGATTCTTCAAGTTGGACGTACATTTGGACTTGCAGATTGAAAAAAGAAGTCTCATATCATCTAAACATAATGCAGCTAGGAAAACAGAAGGGAAGGAGCGTTGCATCGAGTCCTCAGTGCAGAACGGACAGGTGCTGTTTGGATGTAAGTAACAGCTGAGTCAGAAAGGGCTAATGCATGCAAAGTCCTAGTAAATAAATTAAGATCCATTCCAAACCTGTGGTTTCCAGCCAAAAGAAGGAAAGAAAAGATCCAAGGCACTCTGCCTCATTGCAAAAATTAAAATTCCTTTATTTCACATGGCAGGGATGAAGGCCAGACTAGTGCAATGGTTTTAATCTATTGCTGCCATGTGAAATAAAGCCATTTTAATTTTTGTAATGAGGCAGAGTGCCTTGGACGTTTTTTGTCTTTGCTGAGAACTATTGGTTTTGGCTGGATGTAAGACTTCCCATGCCTTGGCCCATTCTGATAATACAGCTCTGCTTTACTCCAGTGTTTATTAATAAAACAGTAGGAAACAAACTTTTAGCTGCCATATATTTTCAGTATTAATTCATGTATGAATGTAGTGTAAACTGCAAAATAAGTTGGGACGGCACAACGCATCACGCTTGTATTTAATTGTGATCCCGTCTGGTGGGCAAAAACAAAGCGTGGGTTGATAAAAGCGCTCAGTTCAATGCAGTTAACACAATCAAAGAGTAAGCTTAAAAAGACACGCTACTCTACGTATCCAACATACATAACGTAGGGATCAAACTCTATAGCAATTACTTTCATGCAGACAACTACAGTGGTACGAACAAAACATTCTCTACATGGTTGATCTTTCCTTTCAGATGAGCGTCTCGGCTCATTGTCATCCGAGCAAGGCAAATCAAATATAATTACAATCTATGTCCCTGGGTATAAAATAGAATGTATTCAGTCAATAGAATATCTGCAAATGTCAAGGCAGCTTGAATCAAAAAGCTTATTGAAATTTCAATGCGGCTGTATGGGTGTCTCTAATGAGGTAAGAAAAGGACAGTGTTTCTCTGACTGTGCAGCAGTCTAACCAATTATCAGACTTCCCTGCTGCTGAACCATGGGAGAAAGTCCATAGGTGATGGTGGGGAGGACGAGGGAAAGCCACGTTGTTTAAGTGAGAGAGAACGGCTAATGGACTCGGAGCTTCTCTCGCCGCTCCCTCTCTCCTTTCCCGTCCTCTCTCTTTCTCTCTCTCTCTCTCTCTCTCTCTCTCTCTCTCTCTCTCTCTCTCTCACTCGCTCCCCAACAAAGAGAGATCTGGCTTTTCTGCTGACAGCCATCAGAGAGCAAGGCGTGTGATTTGACTGCATATGTCAAAGAGAGTTTGATTGTCTTTGGAGATGTTTTATTCATCAGAACGCGGTTTGGACACTCCTCCTTACCTCTGTTTCGGATTTGCAAGAAAAAACAAGCCTATTATAGACGCCATGATACAGAATAGAACCACGATTCTACTTGTAAGGGTATTTAGCTGCTTTGTTCTACCCTGACACGGATCCTATCATTTCAGCTTCACAAAGAGGGAGAAGAAGTTTGTGCTGGAATATGAATAAATGCATATATTGTAACATTTTGCCAAAATAATGACCACAACATCGATCTTTTTCTTGTTTTTGTCACAAATGTACAGCTTGTGTCATTGCGTAAACAATAGTTGTGCAGTCATCATATTCAGTTTCAGTGTTTTCAGAGGAAAAACGTTTCATGTCCCATCTCCCTGTCCCATATCTTCTTCCTCTGTTTGCACTGGAAAAACTTCTGTCTTGTTTCATCCTACGTTGCTCCAGGATTAGAGTGTCAGATAAATGCCCAGAACGTACAGAATAACGTGATGTATTTTCCCGCATACTCTGGTAAACCATTCATGAGTAAGGCTGAAATCACACAGTTTTCTTTGGTCTGAACCAGAGTGGAAAAAGTTTCCTTTGTTGCATTTTTCATCTTTGGTTTGTTTAGATTCTCGCTGCCCAATTATGAGCGAACCATGGCTTGTAAACAAAAATCACATGGATTCACAAGTAGCTCGTTTATTGGACAGAGTTTCCGTGACCTGTCATCCTGCCAGGCTAGAGATTTTGCAGGCGGGGGGGGAGACAAAACAAATCCGATTAATTCCAGTCCCCGTAACTGTAGCTGAGCCTGGACTTATCTGTGCTTTTTAACATAATTTACCTTCTCTGGTGTTCACACCAGTTAAGAACACATGAAGAAATTGACGAATATGAGCATCAGTCCAGACTTTTTGCCCTCAGTTTATTTTGTTATCTAGGCTTTCCAAGCATGAAATACTGGTTATCAGATGGCAACACTTGTCTCCTTGTACCTATAAACCCTTGCGTTTTGGTGTTGTTTCATACTTACGTTCCCACTCCTAACAAACCCCACTGCAGTTCTCTTAGAAGAGAACAGAGACTCACACATTTTCAGGCGTTATTCGGTGCCACCCGAGTCAGAACGGCATTGACCTCACCCGGACAAACAAACCAAAGGCTCCAGAGTTTGAATAGAAAGCTCCAAATAAAAAGCGTCCCGAGTGGTCAGACTTGGCCGTGACACTGGGCAGGGTGGCGGACCCGAAGCCTGAGTCATGCCTCTGGGCCACAGAGGAATCAAAGGCAGCAGCCCTATCAGAGTGGCTCTATTCCGGACAGGTTCCTGCAGAGGAGCGGGGAGCGGAGCTGTGTCAGGTCGACCTGCTGCTTTTGTCAGTCAGGCAGCGAGCGATGGTGAGTGCAGGTCGCGGCAGAGCTGGAGATGACTGATTCATGGGCTGGCCAGCAGGCTGTGTGTGTGTGTGTGTGTGTGTGTGTGTGTGTGTGTGTGTGTGTGTGTGTGTGTGTGTGTTTGCGTCTGTGCCCTCCAGGACATACAGTGGATGACAGATTGGCAAGGCCACGGATGGGCCAGGCTCCATCAGCACCGCAGGCTGCTGTGATGTGTCCATTCTCCCTTCACTCACCATGGCTGGCCGGGCTGGAGTGTCTGTGTGTGTGTGTGTGTGTGTGTGTGTTCCTTTGTTTCTTATTTATGTGTGTGCTGTTTCAGAATCAGAACCAGAATCACTCTATTTGCCAAATACAATAAAGGTAAGGATTTGTCTTGGCGGTACTGTAGCAGAACCATGTTGACAGAACACACACTCACACACAACAGCCCCTGTTTTTGTGTGTGTGTGTGTGTGTGTGTGTGCACTGTTTCTTTTTATGTGTGCATTGTGTGTGTGCGTGTGTGTGTTTGTTGGTATGTGTTCATGTGTATGTCAAGTCCAGATGTGTGCATGCCTGTGTATGTGTGTGTGTGTGTGTGCATTTATATACATGTATACAAAGCAATGGTAACACATAGCAATTAGATGCTATTAGATTGTAGAATGACTACATGTTTTTTAATTCATTTTATACCTGTATTCATTTTTTACCCTTATTTCATTTATTTTTATTGCATATTTTGTGCTATTTCTTCTGTTTTTTTTTGTGTGAAGCACTTTGTAAATTTTCTTTTTATATACTGTTTTATATATGGATAAAGTGTCGTCGTCTTCTTCTTGTTACCACTACAGAGCAATTTTTCCAGTGTAAATTGTTTTTTAAGTGTTGATTTTTCAGTGACAATTATTTCGAGTGTTGATTGGAGAGTTGTTTGTCCACTCAAGCAGCTGATGTGACTCTGGGGCGGCTGTTCAATGGATTGGACGTGGAAACACTGGCTTTCTGTTGGTTTTTACACACTCAGACTTAAAGTAGCACTGACGATTTTAGTGTTTATTATTATCAATGGACGTGAGATATTTGTGCAACCTTGTAACTCTAAATTTGGTGATTTTTGTTTTTTTTTTCACTTTAATTGAAGGATTACATGTTCCACTACTATCTTAAATTACATTCTATCAATTCTCTTTTGTAAAGTGTGCTGGGACTTGTGATAAAGCACTTTAAATAAATAGAACTTGAACTTGAACCATTGGTTGAGAAAACACTCTGACCTCTAGGGCTTATAAACCCTTTCAAAGCCTATCGGATAAACTCAAAAAAATGCATTTCCGCGACCCTAAAAACCATGCTGTTTCTCTTAGTTCCCGAAAAGTTCACATTTTGGAGATGCAACAGAAACAGCAAACAAACAAAAAACAAATCAATAGCTTGTGTGTAGGTTTGTTGTAAGGCTCGACATCAGATTTGCAGGGGAAGCAGGAATCGCACGGGGGAACGTGGAGGAAGAGGTTGTCTTCATCCCATTCAAAGCGGAGAAAGCAGAGTTGAGTCCATTTTGAGGCGAACACTTTAACCTCCAGTTCATCGCACTCTGACAGATGACTGATGAAGCAAAGAAGGTAACAAGCCTGGCACCTCGCTGACAGCACCCTCCATCCCCCGCTTGTCAGTGTCAGGTAACCATTTCCCAAGTGCCACCTTCAATTACTTAGGATATTGCTAATGATTATACATTGTGTGTGAATGCAAATGTGCGCCAGGAAGTTCCATGATAAAAAGCTCGAGTCGGTCGTAGCATGACTAATGGTGTTCCAAATGAAGGGTGGACTTCAATGAGTGTCTTAAAGAGCAGAGGGGATTTTAATTACTCATCTGTCTGGCTGCCTGTGCGACCTTCAGTCAAGACCTGGACAGAAGTCAATTACCATGATGATATGCCGTCTCCGTATCTGGCTGTATACCTGACGACCGGCCCGGCCTTGGAAATGGCAGCCTGTCAAAGGTCATTATAATATTAATCTGCGGGGTCGGAAAAAAGTTGGAGATCAACTGTGCCGGAGTAGATTTATTGACAATATTGTTAAACTGCACAGTACAGTTCTCAGGCTCCCACGCTTTTTGATTTATTACCCTCACTTAAGCTGAGAGTAATTTGTGTTCAGCAAAAATAAATAAAGAGAAAACTCCTCAAGTTCCAATGTAAAATGTATAATTATTCACTCATACATTCATTTTTTAATCAACCACCTTTTTTGTTATTTATTGCACTATTTTGACTGGCTAGTAACACCAATAAACACGTCGACTCTTGGCGGCATCACCACCCACAGCTGCACTGGGAGAGAGCTGTTTTAGTCAGGAAGTCAGTTGCTGGGAGTCTATTTGTCTTTTGAAATTACCATTCAATAAAGGAAAACCCATGGTAATTATCCTCGGCGCTCAGTGAAACCAATCATCGTGAGTTAACATAAACACAGAGCCGCTTTTTTAAAGAGGCTGATTCAGACGTGGCCTTGCCTCGGCGGGATCGGGGCTCAGCGCTGAGATCAAACACGCGGGGGCAAAGCGGCGGCCGGGCCCCATCTGTGGCCGTGACCCCCCCCCCCCCCCGGGAGAGCGGGGCCGCGACCCCATCTCAGGGTTCAGCGTGAAAGGGAATCTTGCCAGGGGTGGCGGGGGCCCCGCAGAGGACCGCATCATCTGCATCATCGGGTAAAGGATCGTCCGGGTCACGTGAAACTGGAAGACATGAGGGAGCTCGGCACTGACGGCACTGAGGCGGCACGCGGCTTTAATTTGATTAAGTGGGAGGCGAGTGTTGAGGAGGAAAAAGGCAAAGAAGACCTTTCCGCTTCACAAAGCAAGGTTTTTTATCTTATTTTCTTTATTTATTTTGATGGCGCCGGGCAAATGGCTGTGTGAGCTCCCTCGCTTTGTCACAGCGCAGGGCCACTCTGCCTCTTAGAGCTGGAAGGATGAGGGTGAGGAGTTTCGGGAAATTAATTTGCCTCATGGATTTTTTTGCTTGCCAGTAAATAAAAGACGCTTAAGAAAATGGTGTGGGGTTCGGGCGTCGTTTCACTGCGAGAGTCTTATCAAAAAACCCACCAATTCGTCTCGAACTAAAGACAGCCGAAAACTAGGAGAGATAAACTTTTGAACGTGGGAGAAAAAGGCCTGGCAGCCCTCGCACAGAAAGACTAAAGTCCTCAGTGTGCAGCATCCCTCAATACCTGACTCTGACACATACACAATCCCTTGCACTCTTCTTCTACCTGTGCATTGTTGAATGTGCCTCGACGCGGCCTACTATCTCAGCTTTTATCTCTTTGACACGCCTTGCCGCTGACATTTACATGAAAGCTATAGGCCTGACTGGGAATAATCTGCACTGATAGGGAATGTCTTACAGCTGCAAGAGAAAGAAGGCGTTGGAGTGCAGTCATCTCTCCAGTCTCTAAAGTCTAGTGCATTATGGGACTGCGTCTGAATGGCAGTTCACACAGTGTGCAGGAATACAGGCGTGCAGCAGAGAGATGAGAGTGCAGATACACATACTGTACATACACAGCAGAGACAGATAAGGATTATATACCTTTATGTGTGCACATACACACACGACAGTCCTTTTTATCATTTCATTCATATCATATCATTTTCAACAATGCATATATTTATATGCATGTACAGTATATGTGTATATAATTTACATATAATCACAGTAAAGATGCCCTCTCTTTTATACAAAGCAATGCATACATACAAAAGACAAAAATCAGGAGAAAACAATTGCGTGGCTGACAGAAGTGTGATCAAGTCAACTTTGCTGGAGCTCCAAGTCAGTCTCAAGTCTCAAGTCAAGTCCCACCACCAAGTCAAGTCCAACTCAAGTCCATGTCATTAATGTCAAGTCTCAAGTCTAAATGTAGAACAGCTAGTCAAATCAGAACAAATTAAGACTCCAGTGTCAATTTAATATCTTAAAGAAAATGAAATATCTAGGACTTTTCAATGCAATATGGTTTTAATAGGATAAAAACTTGGTAAGAGCATCATGAGTTTGATTTCTATAATCAGTTTCAACTTCAATAAATTCAATCATTCCATACAAATTCAGAAAACAGAATTTAAATTCAGTCGTCTGCTGGAACAAATCTCATCACTTTCAATCTAAGTCATTTACACAAACACAAGATCTCAAGTCAAGACTTTAGAAACCTTTTCAAGTCATCAGAGTACAAGTCAGAGTCAAGTCCCAAGTCACCAGAACCCAAGTCAGGTCAAGTCTCAAGTCTTCTCTTCATGCATCAAGTCAAGTCTCAAGCGATTAAAACTGTGACTCGAGTCCAGGTCATGTGACTCGAGTCTCCAGCTCTCTGGTGGCTGAATCTACACGCTGTATTGAATCTACCCACTGTATGATCACACACACACACACACACACACTGGAGCTACTGTGTGTGTATGTGTATGTATATGTGTATACAGCATAAATTAATTTCTAAACAGCACATCCACAGGCATTAGCACATATATTTTGAATGAATTTAAACACCCATAAAGAGTCCAAGGGGAGGGAGTTGCCTCTGTACTATTTCAATGGACATGTAATAATTTTTTTTGTACAAAACAAGCCCTGGGCAAAAATAAGCAAAGTTTGAAAAAAAATAATAAATAAACAAACAAAACAAATGTTTATGAATGATGAATGAGAGTGCTTTTAGAATTAGAAGTGGTGCTTAATAAAGAAGCTCTGTCTGTGTATTCATCAACACTGAGGCCAATGAATCTTTTTTCAGCTCATTTATCTTGAATACCCCACCCCAATAATGATAATTGTTCAAAATTGGCGTAAAATTAATCTGGCAGTGTGTCTGTATGAATAAATTGTGTCATTATTACCTCATAAAGGCACTGAAAGAGGGAATTTACACTGCATCATAATCCAATCAGTTCATTAATTCCCCCAAATGTCTTTTATCCTGCTATTGCAGGGGAACGTGTTCGACTGAATCAACATCACACTCATGCTTCCAATATCTGATGTGATTCATATAATTAGGAAATAATCATAGCATGCAAGACTTTGAAAATGTATGTTGAATGAACATAACGTGTTAAACTGACAAATTTCCATCTTGAGTATCTTTGTCTTGAATTAATTCCTAAAAAGAGTAAATTAATAATTTACCAACGGAATGAGATATTGAATTCACCCAGAATTCAGGAATTTTCTAGAAACAAGAAACGGGAGAAATAACCTGCCGTGTTTACAGGTTTTTACAAGCTTTGACTCAATTTGAATGACAAATCTTTTGAACGATGTACCTCAGTGATTCTCAACCTTTTTCATATCAAGGACCCTTAATTTAGGGCCACAGACCCCAAATATGAGAATATCTTCAATGTTAGATATTACATTAGATAATCTGTATTGTAAAGAGATAACAGTGGAACTATGATCAAAATAGTCATTCTTCTGCATTCTCTAATTGTGTTAACTTCTTGTTAATTGTGAAGTTTAACAATTCATCAATTTGCTGGGGACCGCCTGGAACCCCCTCAAGGACCCCTGGTGGTCCCCGGAACCCACGTTGAGAACCACTCATGTACTAGCTCAAAGTTGTTTTGATTTTTACATGCTATACGGGATTTTGAGCCCTGAAAGTAGGACTATACAAGAAGACATCTCTTGTTAAGATGGAGATCTTTTGCAGCAAGTCGCAGCAAAACCCAGAGATATGTCAGAAAGGAAAAAAAAAAAAAAACCCACTCCTCCTTTGTCTTTGTGATATGGCAGGGAAAAGGAGGACAGGATCTAACTGTCATTTTCAGGTAGAGGGGTGTTGAGGCAGAACCTATTCATTTTGACCTACATAGGCTGGGTCGTCTGGAGGGAGGTGAACGCTCCAGCACCCCTCTCCCAGCGTCATGGGATCATTAGCGGCAGAGCTTCTGATGCCGCGTCTCCGATGGAAACTACACTGGGGGACGGCCCGTTTTCCAAGGCCTCTCTCTCTCTCTCTCTCTCAAAGTGGCCATTTCATTCTGAGGCTGACTCCCCTATTCTCCTTCTTCTTCTTCTTCTCTCTCTCTCTCTCTTCCTCCCTCCCCTCGCTCTCCCCCGGCTGAGTGCAGCTCCGTAGAAAATGAGATGAGGAGGAAATTGGAGCAGGGTCAGCGCCGAGCGTCGACGGCATCGCTGTCATCCTCGCAAGGGAACGTTCATCTCGACGATAAGCGAGGCGCGTCGCGGGAAGATTAGAATACATTTTAACAACGCGGTGACACCGTTGGCAGACAAGGTAAATAGAGGGGATGGCAGGAAACCATCGGTTTGGTTTGCCAATGGAACGCTGACGGGCGACCGGGAAGTGGCGCCACGTCATTTGATTCACATTATCCAGCCTCAAACACAGCACTTAAGTAGATCCATTCCACTTTACATGCTGCCTGTCAAGATCTTATTCACACAGTGTTATATCCATTGAATGCATAATGGAGAGCTTTGATTCGGGTCTTCTTTTGTACCGATGACATTTTTTGTTCATGGCGACATAAAATATTGATGATAAACCATCAGTGGTGCCTGCGTATCCCCGTGTCGTTCAGCAGATAGTCTGGCACAACGTACGTGAAGATATTTCACCACGCACCACCTGAACACCAGGGTTTGTTCTGATACAAGTTCAAAATTTCTCTCAGGCTAAGGGCAAAACAAGGCCTTGAAATTTAATAAGCTGCAGCAGTTTTCATTTGCATGAATACCACTGGAACTGACTGGCCTGGCCTGTCCTTGCTGTGTTGTAAAGGCTTTTTGAAAGCAGAGGTGCCTTGCTCCATCCATCTCCAAACCTATTATGTATTTCTTTTCAATTGAAACCAACTGTTAATTTGATTACACAGAATCTCTTAAAAACCTTTTATAATTTCCCTTCCTGCTCTCTTCGCCCTCATGTTTTCCCTTTCTCTGTCTTTGCATTGCAAATTTGTGTCTCGCTTTCCTCTTCTGCCTCTCAATGCCAGTGTCAATGCCTCAAAACTTTGTCTCTGGCTCTCCTCGTCTCTCAACTGCACTCTCGGTTTCTTTCCAGTACTGTCTTTCTCTTTCTCCTCTGCCATTTCCCAGGCTGATTCATGACTCTTTAGAGTTACTCTACGTTCAGTCTGTCGTTAGGACGAGGGTTGATATAGGCAGCGTCTTGCCATCTAATTGCACATGCTCCAGTTGCTCTAACAGCACAGTTAAACCGCTCTTCCTCTTCTGTCTCCTGCCCCCTCCTCCCTAGTAATACTGTATCAGATCACGGTTTAACGTTAAAGTAATAATACACATTATCCAATAAATAAATGTATGCGGAAAAAAGGAATATAGGTCTGTTATGCTCAGTGCGTAAGCTAGGTTGTCTATAAGATAACATATAAGCTACATTAAAATGGAAATGGGTGAAACTTGTGTGAGGAGGAGAAAGTGTAAAGTCAAGTCAATAGTCAAACAGTTCAATAATAGTTCAAAAAGTGGAATGCCGACACGTTTCAGGCATGCTAGGCCTTCGCCAGGGCAAAACTATTATTGAAAATGTATTATTTAAAAACTACATAAATGATTGATTGGGAACACATTTGATTTTGAACACTCTCAAAGTATACTTGTATTTATAGATGAAAACCAGCTGTAAAATGGAAAAGCTTTGCCAACATACAGCACACGCTAGGCGCTGCCGGCTCTCGTCCTCGGCGTCACGTTGTGTGTCGGAGGTAATTGTTGGCGGCTCTCAAAAAGATCCAGCTCCATCTGCCGCACTCAGAAATCATTGAGTCGCTGCAGTGGCTGATTCATCAGTTCAACCCAAGGAAACGCGTTGTTTCCACGATGAAAGAAAGAAGCAACCTCTTACCTTCTGCTTTGTAAGCTGAAACACACACTGCCATGTCCACTCCAAAGAAGTCGATACTCGTGTCCTTGCGGAGAACGAGCTTCTCAAGAACAAAATTCTAAGGAAACCCAGTGACACAAAGCGTCTTTACTGTGTACTTGATGTCGCGCGATCAGTTAAGACTTCAACACAATAATAATAATAACACACAGACACAGGCTGTTTCAACCGCCAGTAGATCGCTGCACAACACGCGATAAACAGCTACACATCAATCAAGGTGATGCACGAAACCAGATGTCTAATAAAATATATGACAAGAGCTTTGGCATCGATCCTGTCGAGGGAGATAATTTATAGCAGATAAAACCATATAAATTAATTAAATTCTCAAAATCCTTCCCTGGGGAACCATAGACGAAGCCTTAAGCCTTAAGGGGGTGGTGGGGGGGTGGAGGGGCAAAGCGGTGCACACACACACTGAAATAACCAGCCAGGAGAGAGGAAGTTTAAATACCATCCGACAAGCAAGATCATTGGTCGATAGAAAGCCCGAGCAGGTAAGCAAGTGTGTTCATTGGATGACGATAATTTGGAGTCCTGGTGTACAAAGAGAGTTTCATTTTATTATTATTATTATTTACAGTTTGATTTAAAACTTCTCTCACCTATACAACAGCTCAAGTTTGTAATTCATAATGAATAAAGAATTCAAATTACACAAATTTGACTGACTTTGACTTTTAAATTACCGTTTTAATTTCTGTATTGCTTTTTGCTTGTATTTTTGTTTTTGCTTGAAAATTTCGCTTTCGTAATTGTTTTAATCAGTTTATTTTATGTAAAGCAGAGTTGCATTCTCTGTATGAAATAAAGTTATTATTATTATTACTATTGTAGACTGTACTGCAGAGTATAGTGCTGTTTATCTGTGCCAACTAGTTCTTCTTAATCTTGAGTCTTCCCATTGGCCGCTGTCCCATCTGGTCGGCCAAATCACCATCCGATGCATCCTTGATGTTCTGAAGGTTGGCAAGTAAACTTCTGGGATCTTTATCTGTCCTCTGTCCTCGCGTTGTTTACTGACCTTCTGAGTTGCTGGGCCGCTGACGAAATCTCTGTCTGACTGGTGGTGGCATCCAAGACAACAGCACAACAGACAGCAGAGTGGGCCAATGGAAAGAGAAATAGTAGGAGTTTGGTGTCTTGACCCATCAGTTGGCCCAAGTCAGTGTCTCACTGGCCCCAGACCATCAGCCGACCCTTACTGTCAAGCCCTTTCTCTGTTTTTGTCTTTATCTTCTTCTCTCTGTCTCTCTCTTTCTCCACTGTGTAAGTGTGCCATGCCATACTGATACTGTCACAATATGCTTTTCCATAATGTTTTTGTTTTCACTGTTGTGTTTGGTGATAGAGGTGTGCTGGTCAGAAATGTTTGGTGTTGGTATTCCAGAGGGTGCTGACAGGGTTACATGCTGGTTTCGGCTTATCTCTATAGAAACAGGACCAGAACCAATGTGAACTCATAAACAACGTTCCTCCACCATGAATCTGATTCTATGACAACAGCATGAATTGGACACGGCATTTTCACCTAAAGGTTGGCTAAGTTTAGGCAAGTAAAACAACTTTGGTTAAGGTTTGGGTTAAGATGGTAACACTTTACAATAAGGGTACATCAATTAAGGGTTAGTTAATGCTTAATAAGCATTAACTAACCCTTAATTAACAGGTAACTAATGTGTCTGGTAATAATTTACTAATGGTGTTCATGTTAACTAAGGTATTAATTTATACATTATTTAATAATATATATATATAGTTATAAAGATGACTATTAAATAGTGTATAAATTAATACCTTAGTTAACATGAACACCATTAGTAAATGATTGCCAGACACATTAGTTAACTGTTAATTAATATACCCTTATTGTAAAGCGTTAACGTTATGATTAAAGTCCCCAACCAATAAAAATCACAGATTTTTGAACAGTCCCGCCCCTCCACTCCTCCCATCAAATCAAACTTGCCTCTTCTCTCCTTGACTCATATTCCATTGGTTTAGACTTTTTAATGATCCCTCACTGCATTATGTCCCGCCCCAAACATCCTGTTTCAGCAGGAAATACATACATCAAATTAAGGAAGTAAAGATGCTGTTTCATGGGGTCTTTAAGGTTAGGAAAATAAAACAACTGTATATAAGGTTTGGGCTAAGTTATCGTTAGGCTTAGGCAAATGGAGCTTTAGCGAAGGTTCAGTCAGGAAGACTATCTTTTGCATGCTTACGCTGTAGTTTCACTTCTCATTCCATTCTGCCATTCACTTCTCTCACGCATGCTCACTCATTATTTCCTTGCTGTCCTTTCCCGGGCTGTCAGTTGAGATATCAGCTGTTCACATCAGCTGGTCACATCTATCCAATAGCACAGCGACACATCTCTATCGTTAGCCTATCATTTTGCTGCTGTCTTTTTAAATATGTCTCTCTCTCCGCTGTAGTCCATTCATGCTGCTGTTATGCGTTCACCCCTCCACCTCCCCGTCTCCGCCCAGTCTTCGCAGATTCATCAGCTTCATCAGCTTCATCAGCTTCATCAGCTTCTTCACTCATCAACCTCACCAGCCTATCAGTCTCAGCAGAAGTCACCAGCCACCACCACCAGTGTCTGGACTCCATGGGGGGATTTATCTTGCTGCTCAGGGCTGGTGCCCCTCGATTTCAAAATCTCCCTGTAGAGTCTAAGTGCCAAAGACTCTTGTTAAGTCCTAATTCTCACCAAATCATCTGTTATAATAAACTATTATCTTTACTTCATTCACTTGTCTCTCCTGATTGAACTAAAACAACTTGGTTAAGGTTAGGGAAAGGCTTTGGTCATGATTAAATAAGAAAAACACTAGAAATCTTCTTGGTAGAAGGTACTTTCTGTTTACAGTCGTGCCTCCTTCATGTAATACTTTCATACTGGAAAAATGTAATTCTCTTACTTTTTGTGCACGGAGCACGTATTTGCATTTGAAGACTTTATGCTTATTTTACTAAATTTCAGGAGATCAGGCTGATCAGAACTGCTTAGTATTCCGGTGTAAAATCAAAGCGTGCTGAAAGTGTAGGCTAGGATTCACAAAGTTGAGGGCCAGTGCAGGTGCCGAGTAGAAAAACCCTATTTCTCTCTCTCTCTCTCTCTCTCTCTCTCTCTCTCTCTTCATCCAAACCAGCTCATGAAGAATCTCCCTCATTCTCTCAGCCCGGCCCTGATGGCCTCGGTCTCTCCCCTGCTCCACTCCCATCTCCTTGCGCTCCTGTCCTGCGAGTGTTGTCGTGACACTCGGCTTCCATTACACCCCATCAGCGCCTCTGTCCGCCGCCGCACTGAGGAGGAGGAGGAGGAAATTACAGCTGCCCCTTTCACCTCGCCTTTTTTTTTTTTTTTCAGTTGCAAGCTAGAAAAAAGATAGAGATAGATAGATAGACACTGTAGCTAGATAGATACTGTAGATAAATAGATAGATAGATACATAGATAGATAGACACTGTAGATAGATAGATGAATAGATAGAGAGATAGACACTGTAGATAGATGAATAGATAGAGAGATAGATAGATACTGTAGATAGAGAGATAGATAGATACTGTAGATAGATAGATAGATAGATAGATAGATAGACAGACACTGTAGATAGACACTGTACTGTAGATAGATAGACACTGTAGATAGATAGATAGATAGATAGATAGATAGATAGACAGACAGACACTGTAGCTAGACACTGTACTGTAGATAGATAGATAGATAGATAGATAGACAGACAGACACTGTAGATAGACACTGTACTGTAGATAGATAGACACTGTAGATAGATAGATAGATAGATAGATAGATAGATAGATAGACAGACAGACTGTAGATAGACACTGTACTGTAGATAGACAGACAGACAGACAGACAGACAGACTGACTGACTGACTGACTGACTGACTGACTGACTGACTGACTGACTGACTGACTGACTGACTGACTGACTGACTGACTGACTGATTGATTGATTGATTGATTGATTTGGGGTCTTATCAGCAAGCAATAAGGTACTGATAATAAGATAAGAAGTAAATATTAAGGGATAATAGTACAAAAAATATGCTGAAGCAATAAAAAAAATATGAATAAGTCATAAATAAAACAGCATGGAACTCTGGGAAATTGACGAATTGAAAGTCGGACAAATTTCACAATTACATCTGAAGCATGAGACTGGAAAGCGGCTAATGCTCGACTCCAGAGGAGACTTTATTTACCGAAGCGAGTTAGAAAAACAAAGCAGCTATTCACGGCTGTAATGAGAGGGAGAGGCGGAGGGACACGTTTCTGGTATTTCTGTCACTGTTTGTTTCTTCCTTCAAAACTACAGAAAACAGAATTAAACCCAGGTTTTGTTTTTGTTTTTTTCCTGAGCGAAACATCCATTTTCTTTGTGCGCTCATGTGGATCTAATCTAACAGTATTATCTAAAGGGGTGTGCCTCTCTGTGGTACGGCTCCTGTGTATGACTGGCAGCGGGCCAGGCCTTCTCTTAACATTGGTTTAGTATTACATTCTAGCATTTTCTGATTTTACCAGACTCCACTGAGACCTAGTGGCTGGCAAACTTGGATTGCCTTCTATTTTTGGAGCGCGCCAAAATGACCTCTAATTTCACTGTTTTATCAAAGTATCAGAATATAGGAGGGAGGAGAGAAAGAGAAAGGGAAAGAGAGAGAGGGAGGGAGGGAGGGAGGGGGAAGAGTGATGGAGAGGGAGAGAAAAAGGCAGAAAGAGAGGGTATAGCTGAATTATTGTACAGCTTAAAAAAAACAAAAAAACCCCGACCATAAGTAATGCAACACCAATGGCTTCCGCAACAGATGTCAAATAGCATTCCCGTGGCTGTGCGCAGACACAGTTAAAACAAGCTTTTCAATTATAGCTGAAATGATGAAAGCCTTTTGGAAATCCACATTACTGAGCGGCGGACCACAGAGAGGCGGCGCTGGAAACTTCTGCATATGGAGCACATGTGCACCGAGGGTCATGCAGTCTGCGCTATGATAAATGAATTTATGAAAATAAATCATTGTGTTATATTTGTAATTAAGCCCACAGCACACCCGTGTGCATTTATATATATATATATATATAGTATGTACACATGGACGCTGAAAGAGAGACACACACACGCGCGCAAACAGATGCGTTTCCAATATGCGACGTTTGGTAGAAATGAAAATGAAAATGCCGATAAACGCCTCGCAAACTGCAGGTGATTTATTTCGCGACCAAACGAGGATCCGTTCTCCAGCTGCAGCGTTCGGCACAAGGTCCTCATCGTCGTCCGGGAGTCAGGTGCGAGAAAAAGAAAAATAGAGAAATTAAACATAAATCAAATTCCACGCGGCGGGTTTGGGGGGGGAGGGCGAGGCGAGCCGCTCTGCAGGAAGTTTTTTCTTTTTTTTTTGCGAAATACTCTCTTTCATTCTCCACCAAGGCGCCCATAATTCAGTGCTCCTCCTTGGCTCTCTCCATGGTAGGAATTCACAATCGCAGTGCGCTCCTTTATTATTTCTGGAGGGGGAGGTGGGAGGTGGAGGTGGGGGTGGGGGGTGAGCATGTGGAGGAGAGGAGAGTTGATCAGTTTATCAGAATACCAAACAGTGACGCTCCTTCACACAGAAAGATAAAGGTGCCGAAAAAGGTTATTGGACCTACTATGATGCCTACTGTGATGCACAGAAGAACAATCTCTGGTTCCACAAAGAACCTTTCAGACCAGAATGTTCTTTAAAGCAGTGATTCTCAACCTTTTTCATATCAAGGACCCCTAATTTAGTCCATATTAGGGCCACGGACCCCCCATTTGACCAAAATCTGAGAATATTTTTATTGTTAGACATGATTTTGAACAGAATCCCATGACTATCTGTATATTGTAGGTAGAGAGATAACAGTGAAGCTATGACCAAATTGTGTTAACTTTTCGTTTAACAATTCATCAATTTGCTGGGGACCCCCCTGGAACCCCCTTCAAGGACCCCTGGCGGTCCCCGGACCCCACGTTGAGAACCACTGCTTCAAAGATTTAATTTCTGCTCTCCTTTGCTTAGACATCCTTGTATATAGCCTCATTTGCAGGGGTTTGGTTATTTTCCACATTTATGCCATCACCCACCATCCAATAACTAAAAATTAAGAACCTTTTAATATCCCAAAGAACCATATATGGCTATTAAAAGGTTCTTGAAAGGTTCTTTCTATTGTGTTCGGGTCAAATTTGACCCATTTCAAGTTAAAATATTTCATAAATATTATCCAGTTTTTTTTTTATTGGAACAAGGCTTCAAAACAGCTATATAAACACAACAAAATCAATGGTTATTATTGTATTTGATTTTGAAGGTCTCTAACCCTAACACTAACCCTAACCTAACCCTAGAATTGGGGAACATAGGACCCTGGGAACATAGGACCCTTTGGCATGTTCCCATTATGTGCTATATAAATCTGGGGAACATAGGACCCTGGGAACCGAATGACTCCATTCTTTGTGGAACCAGAAATGTTTCTTCTGTGGCATTGTGTTTGTTTTGGATACTATTTTTCCTTTGTTCCTAAGTTCCAGTTCGCACCTTTATTTTTCAGTGTTGTTTAACTATGTTTCAGCATTACTTTGAGGGGGATTTCTGTTTATTCCTCTCACGCTGTTGTGGACCGACGAGCTCCATGCAGATATCTGAGACCCGACACTCCTCAAAAAACACTTCCCCCCAAACTTGACTCTTGTTTCCCGCCTGCTACTTTCCCGTCTGCGGGAAGATGTTAGATGCTGTTAATTATCTGCTGTGGGTGGCTGGATGATGTTTATGTAATTATCCTCTTTTGTATTCAGGAATCAAATGCGCAGAGCGTTCCATGGGCTTTGCGGAAGTTCATCAAAAGGACCTATTTAAACAGTCGCATTTGTTTTCAAAATAGCATTAGGCCTAGTGGGTCTGCTGCTGGCTGGCTTTGTGCGATGATTTTTGGCTGTGCACATAGTCTTAGGGAATATTGAGATTTTAAAAGCGAGGGCTGAGCTGTTTTTTAACGGTAAAAGGGAATGATAATTAAAACGGCGCTGCATTTCGTCTGGGAATTTATTGTCAGCGGATGCACCGGGAAGAATTACTTTTTTTTGCAGTAATGCACACTCACCGCACAAACTATTATGTTGGAAAAATGTTTTTTGATCTGTCTTGTGTGGCGGGAAGCAGGAAAAGCCGTGTCACCGTGTCACTTTTAGCCTTCTGCAAGAATTGCTGGCCACGATGAAAAAGGTTTTAAAAACGCCCCCAAATCCCACCTAGCGGGTCATCTTCCCCGTTATCTAATGTTATCAAATCTTGGGGTTTTTCTCCTCCGGCGAGGGACACCTGGAGAGACGGCTGCACACGGCGGGATATTGATGTGTTATGGAGGTGTCTCCCTCAACTTTCCCTTGGACTCTGATGAGCTGAGGGACTGCTATTCCCCAGGTGATTCTGCCCGAGATTACCTCCGCTGATTCCCAGCGTGTCATTTCCTTGTGTGTGTGTTCAGCACCAGAACCTGTAATCTCACAGAAGAATTGGTGAGAGAAACTTTTGTGTGTGTGTGTCTCTCTCTGTGTGTGTGTGTGTGTGTATGTTTGTTTGTTTGTTTGTTTTGGATACCCTTTTTCCTTTTGTACCCTTTTTCCTTTCCTTCCTTTCCCCTCCTGCTGCAATCTTCAGATTCTCTGCTGCTGCTTTTTTAGAAGTAGCAATGTTTTCACTGGAGATCAAGCTCACCCAAAAACACAACAATATAATATTCTATCAGTAGAACAGAGATAGAAAAACTGAATTGAATACCTAGTCTCGATTATTTGTTGAATAGAGTTGATACTTTCGCGTCCTTTGTTGAAGGATGCTTGTAAATAGTGGCAGGCAGTAGCAGTTCATTTAACATTTCCATTATGAGAAAAAGCATCATCACAGGCAGCTGATAAAAGGAGAATTAGTCTTGCGAGAGTTGGGTCTGCATTGGCATTCTCTTAAAACTAGAAAGGCCAACAGAGTTTGGAGGTTAGGGTTAGGGATTTTGAAAGCTTTGATATGTCAATTCTAAAATTCCAAACAAAATTGACTGCAGCTTGGCCTTTCCACTGTTAAAAACAAAGCAACTGCTGAGTCATAAGGCGCTTACACAGAATGGCAAACTGTAACACCAACAAGAGAGCCTTATTTTCCCTTGCTTGTTTCCACTTGATTAATCACTGGAGGAAACCTGGAGGCTGAAAAATGTTGATTGTTTCACAATAGGGAAAGTGTTTATCATAGAGTCTAGACACATGATAATATACTGTATTTCCATATTAGAAAAAAAAGATTTTTCACATAAATCATCCCTCAAAACAAAATCTGATTCCAGTCCCTGTAACTTCAGCAAAGCATGATGGACTTGCTGTAATTGACCTTCTCTGGTGTTCGAACCATGAAGAAATAGCTGAATGTGAGCGTCAGTTCAGGTTCGTTTTGTTTTGCTAGGCTTTCCAAGCATGAGGAACTGTTGGCTATCAGAATTCAGCATCCGTCTCCTTATACCCATAAACCCTTGCGTTTTGGGGTCGTTTCCTGTAGTTGGTATGATTATGTTCTCACTCCTAACAAACCGCACTGCAGTTCACTTTCAAGCGTCTCGTTGTTTGGAGTTTGAAAGACTTTGTTCTCACCCGCCCAAACGAACCAAACTAAGGCCTAGTCCACACTAATCCGGATAAATTTGACAACGCAATCTTTATGTCTCAGTTTTTTGGCCTTCCAACCACACGAAGACGGCTTTTTTTTCGAGTGGATAAATGTGAAAATGCCAGTTTTGTGTTGTAGTGGGCTTTTCGAAAACGCTGACATGTGATTGTCATGTGATCTCAGGCGTGTGATTGTCATGTGATCCATCCAGGCTGTATCGGCTGCTTCAACGGCTCAAGGAATGCCGGTTGTGGCTGGAGAGCCGCCCCAAACTCGCTCACACAACAATAAGTAGAGAAGAACAATTTTACCATAACCACTTTTTCACTGTTTGATTTAGACATTTTTTCAGAAACTTAACTTGCTAATGGACTTCATTCTTATTGATCACTCTGTAAACCAGTGGTTCTCAATGTGGGGTCTGGGGACCACCAGGGGTCCTTGAGGGGGTTCCAGGGGGTCCCCAGCAAATTGATGAATTGTTAAACTTCAGCATTATTTAATTTACAAGAAGTTAACACAATTAGAGAATGTAGAAGAATGGCTGTTTTGGTCATAGTTTCTCTCTTATCTCTCTACCTACAATACAGACAGTCATCGACTTCTGGACAAAATCATATCTGACAATACAACAATTCTCAGATTTGGGTCCAAGAGGCAAATTCTCATCAAATGGGGGTCCGTGGCCAAAATGTGTACTAAATTCCCACTGAGCAAAAGACATGATTTCAACATTGCGTCTATGCTTTAGCTCTCATATAGCCCAGGATCATTACGGCTATGTATAGACCTATTTTAGACCAAGCAGTAAATACATTATTACAATGAATAAACATCTGTAAATCCAAGCTAAGACCTAGACATCTAATAAACTTTCACTTTTCAACCCCATTTAAACTTAATTTAGCCTAGACAGCTATGGGCCATTTAGACGTGTTTTAAACGTCTAATCAACGTAAAATTGCTCAGTGGGTTAGGGGTCCTTGATATGAAAAAGGTTGAGAATCACTGTGTAAACAACCACCTTTTAAAAATGGCGGTGGCGGAAAGCTGGTGCTTGGCGGAAATGGGGTAAAGCGACCAGAACCATGTGGCCCGTGCATGCCCATGGACAAAATGATGCGTTTTTTGGCAGTTCACTGTGGACAATGGACTTTTAGAAAACACTAGTGTGGACGGAAAAGCCTAAAAAGAGTAAACGCTTGAGAGAATAAACCGCTCTAAAAAAAAAAATGCTTGCTGTGAACGCGCCTTAGTGGAGCCGTCTCTCTGTAACGGCTGCACTGTGACTCACTCATAAAGATAAAGTTCCTCCCGCTGCCCCAGTGGACCGTTCCTCTGAGCCTCTGATGGATGGCTGGCATTATTTTTATCACTGTAACATAATCAGCCCACATGGCCTCTGTCTGTGTGGTGTATAAGCTCTGTTAACATAACTAAAAATACAACTATGTAATACTTCATCCTCTGCATGTGCCATCTATCAGGTGAAATTAGAGGTGAAAGATCATTTACTGTATTAAATATGTATGGCTTCTTGGTGATCTAACACACACAAGCATCAGTCATTTCTCATACAAGCTGGATAGCGCAGTTTATCCAGCATACAAACCACTCAGGTTTAATTTCCCCCCTCTCAGCTACCTCACCATATCGAGCACCGCTGGATAATTTGTTCTAATAGCAGCATATTGATAATGAAGGAGAAAAATTAACATCTGCGAGAAATTAAACTGTTATATTGAGTTTTGTAACTTTTCTTAGATCTTATCTTGTAAACTCGGGTTAACGATAACCGAAATGCCCAAAATTGTTTCTTTTTCTTCTCTCTTTTTTTTTTTTTTAAAGTGCAGTTTTGATAAGCCACTCAAGACGCATGAAAATACATGTAGGTCATAACACCCAAAATCAGGCTAATTTAAGATTCTTTTCCCTGGCTCTAAAGCTTAGAAGGTATAACTAGAGGGCTCTAACAAATAAATTATGAAATGCCTGCAGTTTCCAGATAGAGATAAAGCAGATACAATATTAAATCCTTCCCAAATTAGTGGTGAATGTATAATTCAGTAGGTGGTGAACATCAGCTGGGCTGAAAGCAGGCACTAATGAGGTGTGGGCAAACTGCATCTGAGGTAACCTCCCTCCTCTGTCTGTCTTCCTCTCTCTCTTTGTCCCCGTCTCTTCATCTCTCTCTCTCCATCTCACTCTCTCTTTGTCCAACTCTTCTCTTTCTCTCTGTCTTACCCTCTCTCTTCATCTCTCTCTCTCTATCTCCCTCTCTCTCTCTCTCTTTATATCCCTCTGTCTCTCTCTCTGGCTGTTGGCTGAATCCACCACTCCACAACACTCCTAAATACACATTTGCTGTAGGCCTTGTGTGCACAACACAGGGTGTTACGGCACAGTATGGGCTGCTGAACACATGGCAAGGCACAACAAAGCAAGTCACAGTTTCATCAGCAACAAAGCCCAGCTTGGTGCAATAGTGTGTTTTCTTTAGAAACCCTTGTGTTCCTTTGCCATTTCAAAAGTTTGTACCAGTGTTACAGAGCCGTCTGAAGATGTCCGGGAAACAGTCAATGTGCTAAAAATGTGTTTTGGTTCAGCAGATGCCTAAACACTCTACTGTGACACTTTTTAAACATGTTAACCAGTGATTTGATTTGCTGGCTGTGGTATGTCATTGACATACTGGAGACAGGTTTATGCTGCGTTCAAGTCATGTCGGATTTACCGTAAATACAACCTGGGGCCAGTTGCATAAAGCTAGTTTAAGACCAGTCTAAGCCTTAGACTGGTCTTACATTCTCAGGTTGGACTCGGCTAATTAAGACTGTCTGTTACTTAAATATTACGACTGACTTATTTCGGCCTAAGAGTCGGCCTAACTGCCAGAGCGGGAAGTTTAAATACTGTAGCTATTTCATAAAGGATGGCAAATCTTTGGTTTTTGGAAAGAACCTGAAGAAGAGTGAGTCTTTAGAGACAGAAACAAACTTATTCATTAGAGATCTATAACAATCAAGAAGTAGTAGGAACAGGTAAATATAAGTGTCTATAGCAAGTTTGACTTAAGGTCATATTTAAGTCTAAGACTGGGTCTATCGTTACGCAACTGGCCCCTGCTGACTAGAAAAACAAACGTTCATATGAGCCTGAGAATTGCAGAAGGTGGTTGATGGGTTGCTTCATTTTGACCAACTGTGGGCGGGGCCAGATTGTATCCATGTAGCAGTCTGTAGGTAGCAATTGGAAATAAACAGAAAAACTCAACAATATTAGCCTACTTCAGAGCTTACCATCGACACAACGAATAGATGCAGCTGTTCTCCAAGCATAATTTACGTTTAATACTGTAGTCTTTCAAATAAACATTGTAGAGAGCTGAGAAGCTTTGAATGGCTGGAATCAACTTCTCATTCTTTTTGCACTTTCCAGGAAGAACTGTTCTGAACTGTTATGTTACAACCCCGGCTCAAGGGCAATAACATAGAGGAGTCAAACCCATTTAAGTGGTAGAAATAATAGTTAAGTTTATTGTAACATATATATATAAATGAGACAGGAGAGGATGGTGGAGGCTGGAGACCCTGCTGCTGCAGTGTCGGCTGCACGGACAAAGAGAGAGAGAGAGTTTGGAGGTGGAGGAGGGGCTTTTATAGCCTTCCTGGTCAGGTGTTCCAATTAGGGCGGCACCGTTCCAGGACACCTGAAACAACAACAACACAAACTCCACAACCCAACTGTCCTATTCATAACAAACCATAACAGTTATAACCAAATGACATTGGTAGGGAAACAAGGAAGAACAGAAATCTGATGGTTGTGAAAAGTTTGGCCTTTCACTTCCGGTGACTTGTTGACCGTGTTGCTGTGCTGTGCTGTAAAAATACCACTTCAATAATCACAATTATCAAATCATTAAACCATATCAAATTATTATCCTCATCAAAAATCGTGATTGTACCTACAAATATTGTTCCTGCCTGTTGTGGTCTGTTCTTCCTTGTTGTCGAAAAACAACCTCAATTTGTATTTCAAGATGATGTCTGACTATGAATTGATACAGTCTACCTAAAAACTCTTAACAAACAAATTGACATATTAACAATTAGCAATCAAAACTATGGCAGAAAAAATCACCTAAGGGAAACATATGGGTCTACATATAAAAATGCACAGTTGGAGCTTAGCAGTAAGTACATTTACTTAAGTGCTGTACTTCAATAAATATTTATGTGCTTCTACTTTACTTGAGTATTTCCATATTCAAGGACTTTAAAATTCTCCTCCAATGCATTTCGGGGCAAGTATCTACCTTCTTCCCTCACTATGTACAGTATCTGGCACCTCCTGCTGTTACTAGTTACTTGGAAGAAAAAGGTTTAAATTCAAAATACACAGTAAGTCATGATTATGCTGCAATTTATAAGGAAACCAGTCTCCCTGGAGCCAAAGGAGTCAGTATGTGGCCCACCAAGTCATTTAACACCAGAGAAGATCCTTTATTAAGACGTTAATGCTCACAAGCACTGAAATATGAGAATATCATACATAATATCGACTTTTACTTTTGGTTCTTTAAGTACAGTAAATAGCTCACAGTTCAGTAAATCTCTCAATACTTTTATCCGAGTGGTGTAATAAACAGACAACTTTTACCAGAGCATAGTGCTTCAACTTCTGTTTTACTTTAGCTTTCTAGTAAAGGATTTGTGTACTGCCTCCACCACTGGATATGTACAGAAGACTAAATACCCATCACATAATTCCTGTATTATCTACACATGCTGTCAGTTATAATGGACAGCACAGTGTGGTCGATGGAGGCTCAGAGCAGCATGTTGCAATTAACTTCTGAAATTACTCTTCTGATATTAGTCACCTGAAGACCTGAAGGTAGCCAGACACTGCAGAGTCTCACACAAGAAGCAAGCGAGTTATATAAATGTCATCCGCTGCCATTGAAAGCCTCCAGACCTGCTAGCTATAATATTCCATAAGGTGTCCTCTTTTAGCCAGCTGCCACTGATGTCAGTTTCTTCAGGAGATAAACACATGGCCGGTATATTCGGGGCAGGTTGTTTAACACATTTAACTACAGGATTTAAAAATAAAAAACCATGCAGCATCCTTTGCTTTTAAGAGTTGACTAGGTCAGAAAGTTGTGACTGGCCTACAAACCCCTCAGCAGTAATAATAATAATGATAACCATAAATATAGAGTATGAAGATGTTATTAATCATTCGTTTACAGTCTTAACAACGTGACTACTGAGTGATGAGATTAATAGATTGAACATAGACAAAGACAA
This sequence comes from Centroberyx affinis, assembly GCF_046629955.1. Lineage (NCBI taxonomy): Eukaryota > Metazoa > Chordata > Actinopteri > Beryciformes > Berycidae > Centroberyx > Centroberyx affinis. Next base: position 77,063 of record NW_027282579.1, on the reverse strand, counting down.
CATAGAGACTACATAGATAACATAGACCAGTGATTCTCAACTTTTTTCCTTTCAAGGACCCCTAATTTAGTCCACATTAGAGCCACAGACCCCCATTTGATGAGATTTTGTCTCTCAGACCCAAATCTGAGAATATTTTTTATTGTTGGATATGATTTTGTCCAGAATCACATGACTATCTGTATTGTAGGTAGAGAGATAACAGAGACACTATGATCAAAATAGTCATTCTTCTACATTCTCTAATTGTGTTCTTGTAAATGAAATAATGGTGAAGTTTAACAATTCATCAATTTGCTGGGGACCCCCTGGAACCCCCTCAAGGACCCCTGGTGGTCCCCGGACCCCACGTTGAGAACCACTGACATAGACAACATAGAGACTATATAGACAACATAGAGGTAACAGAGTTACCACAGGCATTTCAGACATGCACAGTTCAACAAGAACCTATGAAAATCCTATAGAGACATCTCTACTGTACATGTGGATCCTTTCTTTCCTGGCAAGAAAGAAAACAAAGCTGAAAAGAGAAACTTCATTTTCTGCAAATATTGTACATTTATATAATCTATACTGCAGTTATAAACATGCAACACAGTAAAAGATGTCAGATAATATAGCCTAGACTCCTGAGTTGTTGTTTCTGCATTTTTTCTATGACTTTGCACATTTTAATGTTGTGAACTACATGTCTCAAATTGTTTTGGTCCTAGGGATTAATGTGGCAGGGTGGACTAGTGCTTACAGAGCGCGTCCTGTAACCAAAAAGTCACAAGTTTGATCCTCTAAACGGACAATATGTCAATCAACAGCCATGTATTCTGTCAAAATGTCCTTAAACAAGACATGGCTGCCTGCTCTCCCACTGCAAACTACTCAGGATAACAGCATCAGCTAAATACCAAAAATGGAAATGCATACCATTCTCACTCAAATCAGACTCAGCAATGCAAAAATGATGCAATTGTATCTTGCTGTGTCATAATTCACACTGCCTGTTAATTATGTGTTTAATTCATGAACAAAAATGCCGCACCATCCAGTATGTTTTCCACTCAGAAACACTCGCATTCACAGGAGATTCGGGTTCTGAAAGCGTTAACCATTTTTTAATTTGGTGGGACATTCACTGTCAATCACGTTACAGTTATTTTTTTTTTTTTTTAAAACACCAATGTTTTATAATTAGAACACTCAGCAAGACATCTAATTGCTCTATGTTTTGATTTGAAACGAGTCACATATATCACAAATTTAGAGTGCATAGCTGAGTGGTTCGGCTTATCAGAGGACTGCCTGGTTGGTTTATTGCAATGCATTCCCTCACCATCCATCACCTTTTAGCACCACTGATTATCCTGGCAAAAGATAATTACATGGCACAGCGCTGCACTGCAGAGAGAAACACTAGCAGTTATCTGACCCCCTGAACAACAACTCTGGGAGGAGAGGGTGAAACAAGTGTGGAGGTCTGACCTCAGCATTACCAATGGGTGCACATGCACATCTCTGTGTGTGTGTGTGTGTGTGTGTGTGTGTGTGTGTGTGTTGTGCAAACTTCTTGTGTGCATATCTGAGGCTATGTTCAGATAAGCAGCACAAATCCGATGTTTTCGCATATCCAATACGAGTCGGATATAAGTCTAAACAGAAAAAAGACACATGAATCTGATCTTTTCTTATCAGATTTAAACCAGTTGTACGTGGTTTGAAACGCAATTCAAATTGCTTCTCTGGAAATGCAACTCAGATCGAATTTCAAGTGTTTTCTCTCTCTCCCCAGGTATATTTGACGTCACACGTTGCGACAAGAACAGCAGCAAAGCAAGATAAGGAAATAGCGATGCCTTGAAAAATGAAGAACCTTAATTCACCTCTATTCAACGCAACTAGAAAATGCGAGAACAGTCAAGTGGTGGGGCGTCCTGGTGGCTCAGTGGGACGGGGCGCGTTCCATGTGAACGCAATGTCCTGGGTTCGAATTTAAGCCCAGGACCTTGTCCTGTCGCATGTCATTCCCCTCTCTCTCCTAATCGTTCCTGTCTATCTCTACTGTAAAACTATCTATCTAACAAGAGGCAAAAAGCCTCTTAAAGAAAGTCAAGAGGAGTTGTTGGACCTGGTCAGGACCTTCAGTCAGCGTGCACACGCGCCTGTGTCGTTACCATGACGACCAATGGCATAATTACAGCAAACAATTACACTGTCTGAAAACACAAAGCCAATCTAGTCACTTGTAAATTACAGTGTGGACAGTCGGTCTCACTGTAAATATAAGATTTGACAAATAAACAGAGTCTGAATGGCCCAACCTTCCTTTACTTTACTTTGACTGCGACTGTCTTTCATATCTTTGCATATATAGGTGCAGCTGAAGAGAGAAGGGGGGAGCGTGGGCAGAGGGAAGCTGTCCTGTGTGTGTGTGTGTGTGTGTGTGTGTGTGTACGTACATGTGTGTGTGTAATTACCGCCTCCATCTCAGTGGCGGTGGTCTTGTCTCATTACCGTCGTGGCGGGGCGTCTGTGCTTCCAGTGAGCAGCGTGGCGTCTCCTGCCTCCCAGCCCCTTGAGCCGGGGACGCGGACGCTGAGGTGTCCAGGCGTCTCCAACCCCCCCCCTCTCCCCCTCTCCCCCCACCCCCCGCCCCTCCTCCCCGCCACCGCTGCGCCTGAAAACCTGCTAACCTGCTGCTAATGGGCAGCCTCCATCTGCAAATAAGGCCCTATTTTACCTTGGATACAGAGAGTGATGCGTTCACTTGGCCAGACCTATTATTCCCATTGTCTATAATTCTCTTTGTCCCTGAGCTCTGTTTTCACCATTCCTCTCTCTCTCTCTCTCCTCTACCCTTCCTCTGTGTATGTGTGTGTGTGTGTGTGTGTGTGTGTGCGTGCCGGTGCTCCTCCTCTCCTAACTCATACAGAGGGAGTCGTTATCTCCAGTAGATAATAATAACACCAATCTAAAGGAGATTTTTTTGCCAGATAAAAACAGAGTGGTTCTGGGATACGCCTGCTGCAGCTTAGGTTTGCCTGGCGCTGGAGTCGAGCCAGTTGCTGTTTGGGAAGAAGATCTGCTTCAAAACTACCGCTGCCGCTGCACCGGGGATCTGGGAGTGCGCCCTCGGGTGTGTTTCAGAGACCCGGTTCTCACCTCCAAAACACATCTGGCGCCTCCAGCCGCAGCCGTGGAGGTGTCTGCACTTGCTCAGTGGTAATTGCTAATGGTAATTACCAACCTTTTCCGTGAACCAGGAGACTTATATAAATAAATGACTGGTGAGGCGGGCCTGGCAGTTTCCCACCACTGCAGCCCGTCTCCAACGCCGTCCTTCGGCCTAATTCCACCGCCGGGGCCTTGACTGGATCTCAGGTGCTCTGGTCCACAAACCGCGCCTATTATCTTCAACTGCTGAGGCTATTAACCAATGCACTCGTGTGCTATGTTGGCTCTCCTATTAGTCTGGCCTGGCAAGCCGGCTCCCTTTCAGTTCCCAAGCCGCTCTCCCCATCATTTACTCCAAAGCCTCGCGTGAGCCGATGCCTCCTGACCCATTTGAAAAGTCTTTCAGAAGCCGTGTCTCTCAGGTTGCTTCTTTGAGCCTTGATACTATACTCTCTCCACCAGTAGTCCATCTGCTGAGATTGCAAACTCCTCTCTGCATGACTACCTCACCCACCCCCCCCCCACCCCCGGCTCTCTGACCACGACCACCTGCGCTGCACACACAGAAAAGTGGCTGAAATGGCTGCAACGAGATTCGCCTCCAGTGCGATACACCCCCCCCCCCCCCCCCTCGCCACCTAGGCTGGAGGCAAGTTTACTTCTTACGACTAGAGGGATTCAGCGCTGCCTCCTACTGCGAGGAGAGTTGGTGTCAGAGCGAGAGTGACAGAGAGAAGAGGGGAGAGAGAGGGAAAAGCAAGGTGGGACACCGGGAGGGAGAGAGCGGGAAAACAGTATGCGATCGTGAGCGAACCGGAGTCTTCCTTAATTAGGCGCCGGGCCTTCCTTCGCCGCATTTATAGTCTAATAAAGCATGGAGGGGTATGTGGTGCGCTGTGATTAAACAGACGTTCGCTTTAATATGTGGCGGCTGGAGCAGTGCGTGGGGGGGGAGCTGGTGCTGGAGAGGTGCCACAGCACTCGGAACAGCCCCTGCTCATCCTCTGGACTAATTATCCCAACGTTCTCGTCCCGGTGATGTTCGCGCTCGGCAGACAGCAGGATGGGGCCGGAGCAAGCCAAGGCAGCCACAGAAATTGTCAAAATCATTTAATCCATCTCCCGAGCATGCTAATGTAATTGCTTTTTGATTAATTGCGCCTGCGGAAAAAAAAAAAAAAGAAAAAAAAAAGAAAAAAAAAAAAGAGCGTGCTGTTGTTGTTGTTGTTGTCAGATTATAGTTCAATGAGATTCCTCAAAGTGATTGGTTGTAAACATATCCCTCCATTTCAGCTCTTAATGAGAGACTGCACTTGAAATCTTCATGAAATGTCATTTTCAATAATTAAGTTTTGAAGTTCACCCGAATGTTGCTGCAAGAGCTTTCAGAACGTTCTTTGACCCCTTCATCGCAAAACTCAACATTTCAGTCACTAACGTTTTTCCTTGTATGTCTTTTCACAGGAAATCTTCCATTTGTAGGTGTAAGCCAGACTTATTAACATATATAGTATATGCGCTCTTTCCTCTAAAATCCAGGGCAATTTGTTATGTAGGTGCTCACTTTAAATAGCCAGAGATATAATAACATCAGGTCCTGTGTGTGCACTGAAAATAATATATATTTTAGCAAGTACTGATTCTCAAAAACTTATATATTCTTTTAAAGATTATTATTTTTGAGCATTTTTGCCTTTATTAGACAGTTCAAAATTTAGAGAGACAGGAAAGAGAGAAACATGCGACAAAGGTTTTGGGCCAGATTCAAACCCAGAGTGTATCAAACCCATATAATTGTATAATATAATTATATAGTATTAAATATAATTTAACTTGTTTCCAGTGCAAATCAACTTGTATCAAGTTGAGAAGTGTCATTTTCTTGATACTAATGGAGCAATCTGCCTGTTTCTAATTCCTGAAACAAATGACACTGCATTTGAAACAAGTGGAACTATCTCACCCACTGAATTTAAGATTTTACTGACTGAATATGAGACTGCGTGACTTATCAAAGTGGACATTTTTTGCAGCGGCACTGGAGAGGCCGCGAGTTTCCTTTGCATTCAGACTCACCGACAGTTCTGCATTCTTCTGACGTTCAGAAGTGGAGATGTCTGCAGTATCTGTTAGCATTTATGCAAGCACAAGGAAGTGCGAGAGGCAGGAGGGAGGGACTGCACACCGAGTGACTGTGCCTCTGACAGACAGCGTTGAAGCCAGTCTCCGCTTCTCAAAGGGAGCCTGCCTATCTTTTGTAGAGACAGAGACTGCAGGCTACCATAGTCAGATGCAGAGCTCTACTACTAAAGGAAAGTTAATAGCTTGGCCTCCCACAGACAGAGAGAGAGGGAGGGAGAGAGAGAGAGAGAGAGAGAGAGAGAGAGAAATGCAATGCGGTAAGGGTCCATTAGCATTCCTGCTCTCAACCTGACACTGACAGCTGACACTGGCCCAGTGTCCAAGGTGAGCAGGAGACATGGCACAGGAAGCAGAAACCCCCCAGAGGGAAACCGCCTTTTGTTTTTATGCTGTTCTCTGTTTCCTTTGTGGTTGCAGTTGAGTGGATTCTAAATGTCACAGTTCTGTGACACATGTAGATGACTTTGACCCTGTTACGCCCAAGCCTATACTTCTCCTTTGGCATATAAAGCTGCACCAGGCCGGGATTTCTAAATAAAAATGCACCCCTTTTATCAGTCTAAATCACAAAGCTGGGCTTCGACAGTGATGAGCGTCCCTCCCCCCCCTGTTGAGAGCCAGTAGATTCGCCCTATTTGCCTAAATTAAATTCTGGTGTCGGGTATTAGACACTTCTCCGCCCACAAGAAGTAATGAATCGAAACCTAAGAGTGAAATCCAACTGTCTCCTAAACAGCAGCGAGCAAGCGAGCGTTTTGTTCAGCGATCTTTTGCTTCTCTCATCTCTTTGATATAAAGCATCACAGACCGACCAGGTTGGTAAACATGAGTGTGCTGTTTGCAGTTTTACTGGCGTCGAGTTACATGATTTTTCATTTTGTTACTGGCATCAAGTTACATGATTTTATTTTTTTTTTATTTTTTTTATTGAAGTTCAAATTTTTCAAACATCCACCTCTCGCTGCCATTTGCAGCTGCCAACATGCAAAGTTGCCTAGTGCAGCTTTAAGCAGCCAAAAATGAAATTGCTATACTTCAAAATGCCTCAGCACAGTGTAAACATGAAATGGCAGACAAAAAAATAAAAAATAAACTGTTTCATGTGCTGCACATCTGCCATTTGTTTTGGACTATGCTTTAGATACAGGCTACATGTCTACTTTCGCAGGTTTTCCCACCAAGATAAGATTTGCTATAATACATTCAAACACTTTGGCAGTCGTTGACGGACATCTGGGGCAGAACAGCAGGCAACCTCCACCTAAACAAAAAACATGCAAATAATTATGTTAGTACACAGATTCATATGCTACCCACCGCAAACATATTGTCATTATCTCTCCCTCTCCCAGAGCAACTTTCAGATCTGATTTGAATTAGTGACTCCACCAGTCAGGCAGCAGAGAGAGAGAACAGGGACAGTGGGAAATGCGACAAGTTTTAATTGCTCTTGTCTTTCACTGTTGAGCTGAGGCTGTGCGGGGACACAAGGATTCCCTCCAAACTTTAGACAGGATGGCTCAGCAGTTAGAGAAACTATCCCCAACTGGTGAGGTCACTGGTTCACTGCGAGAGCCAATGAGAGCTTGAGAAAGACGCTGACCCTCTTTCTGCTCATTCATTGTGTCTGACTGTGAACTCTTCTTTGTCTCTGAAGATTGTTATTTTTCTGTCTATCGTTTCAGTGTCCAATGTCTATTATTCCATTATGATGAATGTGGCGTATTCCAGACAACATTTATTAATGAGTTATGTGACTCTGGGTTATATTGTCATTTAGGGCTGGGCGATATGGTTGAAATCAATATCATGATAATCATAAGGATTTTTCTCTATATCAATATATATCACGATATGGTTCATGTATGCAAAATCACGTTAAATAATCAAATTAATGTTCATCTCATTGAACCGAATGGTAATGTTAGGTGTAATGTCAAACAAAACAGAAATAATATTCCTACCATACCTCATTTTATGAGAGTAAAATGTGCTTGTCATCATCAATTTAGACAGCAGAAATGTGTGTCACGATATCAAAATATCTTCATATCATCACAATATGATTCCACTGAAAAATGATAAATGATAATATTGAATTATCGCCCAGCCCTACTGTCATTACGCACTAGTGATCAACAGTGATTCAACATACACTACCAGTCAAAGGTTTGGACACGTATTTTCCACATTTTAGAACAATAGTAAAGACATCAAAACTATGAAATACATAGGCATCAACTTCACTATTTATATTTGTCTAAAAAAACTATTTCAAGCATAAGCCTTTAGATAAGATCATGAAAAACGAAGTACATTCAACCAGGTGCGTCCAAACTTTTGACTGGTAGTGTATGTCCAGTTCTTGAAAGCTTTTCCATTTGCGGTTCTAAACACCCGGTGTCTGGTATAGCTCTGTCTGGGTGATGCGTTTTATGTTTCCAGCAGCAGCAGCAGCAACAGCGGTTTGTTTGGAATAAACAGAAGAAGAAGAACTGGGTAGTTAGCATGAGCAGCTATAGCCGCCATGGCTGAACAGACAGAGAAAAGAGAAACTCAAACTTCACCAACAGAAAATCCAAGGAAACAGACGCCACAATAGATGATTCTTTTAATGCAATATATGAATTTTACCTTTTTCACTTCGTCTCGATGCTTTTAATGTTTTATATAAAGCACTTTGAATTGCCTTGTTGCTGAAATGTGCTATAAACTTACCTTGCCTTGCCACAGTATCACCTACACACTGTCTGATTGCAAAGAGACCTCTAAGAAGTGCAGTGCAGAAACACCACAGTGGTGACTGTTAAGCACAAAAGATGTTGGCAGTTTTTTTTTCTTAAGTGAGGGTCTCACAGATTACCACTTTACCACCCCCTTAAAAGAATCCCAATTATCTCCTCTCAACTGTTACGCAGTCGCAAAATGATTATGATTTGATTTCTGTAGGCTTGTGTGTGTGTGTGTGTGTGTGGATGGGTGGGTGGGTGAGTGTGTCTGTGTTTGTGTATCTGCACTTAATTTAAGAAGGTGGAACTGTCTGTGTTGCGAGAAACGGTTGGCAGATGTTTTGAGGTCTATCAGAGAGCAGAGCGCTCCCCTCAGTAATTTGCCTGCACTCTGGAGAAGTTTGCTATGTTGAAATCAAGGTTCTTTCTGCAATTCTGAACAGCAATCAATCTTATTTGAGATGCCATATGTGTCAGTGATGTAATTAAGTGTAAGTTTTGAGTGAGTCTAAGTTGTGATATCAACACCATCACTTCCAAGAGACTCTTAAGTTTTATGGATTGACGACTTTAATTTAAAGGTCGGTGCTCGCCTATAGCACTGTTGAGGCCACAGTTTGTTGTATATTGATGCTTTGGTTGACTGCTGAGTGAATTGCAGAGTGAATAGATTTATTATGAAGTAAGGCTTTGCGATTGATCCCAAAATACTCAAAATGTGACATTGACATAGTTTAGTTTGAAATTAAAGGTACAACCACAGAACTCGAATGGATAGAACGGTCCTACTGTCATGGCAATTTGGCTAGTACAGGATAAAATGGTGATTATGGAATAAGGGTTAGTCGCTATGGTGACAACAAAACTCTGTCACACTTGCTTGAGAACTGTGTCTGTTAGCAAACTGTCCAAACTCAACCGAAAGCTAACGTTAGCGACGAGGCTAACGTAGCTTTATCACAGACTGTACTTCTCTCTCTAGCTCTTCTAGTCAACATTAGCATGTTAGCAATCCATGGCAGCAAGGAGACAGAGAAGCTGCTTTGGTTCTTGCTGCAAAACTTCTCTCCTGAGTGACTTGCTGTAAGTCGGTTTATATTTAGACAATCTCAGAACCCTTCGTCTATCGGTCTGACGACGATTAGACTCTGGGGGCGACGGCCAATATTTTGGGGTTTCCGGTGTAGCCAGCGGACATCCGAGCCAAGACTTCCTCTTCTGTGCGTCGGTCATTGTTTACAGTCCTATTAGCAACTTGAGACGCGAGAGTCGAACGTTTCTCCACACAATACGCAAATATCGATACTTTCTGTAGGTGTTTTAGGTCCGGATAACATTTCGGCTAATCTCTATAAACAGATATCTGCATATGAGACGTCGTCTCTCAACTCCATTCTCGCGTCTCAAGTTGCTAATCGGACGGTAAACAATGACCGGCACACGGAAGAGGAAGTCTTGGCCCGGATGTCTGCTGGCTACACCGGAAACCCCGAAATATTGGCCGTCGCCCCCAGAGTCTAAACGTCGTCAGACCGATAGACGATGGGTTCCGAGATTAATATTTAGAAGCTAGCCCAATGGTTCACATCAAAATGGCCGCCACTCCGACGATCCAGGAATGTTGATTTGAATGTTCCATCCATTAAATTTCTCTGAGTACAACAGTCTTGCACGCTGAATGGCATTTAATTAATGGTAACACTGGATGGTCTTGAAGGTTTTGCAATGCTACCATTTCTCAAGATAGTACCACCTCACTTCTATCTTAGCCCTTATCTGAAGTTATCTTCGCTATTACTCTGTTTTATTTTTCTTCACTTCAATTTATCGGCTTGTTATGTATAAGAAAGTAAGAGGGTGTTGGGCGGCATTGTAATTAGGTTATAAAACAGCAGTGCACTTTGACGAGGGCTGCCGCAGCCTCTTCCCCCCCACCCCCCACCTCTTTGTGAATCCATTTCTGCCTATATCTGACCTTTTGAGAGGTGTGAAGCCTGTTCTTCACTTTATTAACAACGCAGAACATGGTGTGTTTCAGGTGGTTTGATAATGTATAATGCATTGACAAGAAACACAGAGGCTCTGTAGAGGAACGTGCACAGTTCCTTGTTGGACCACTTAGCACCGTATGCATCCTCTTTGAAAAACCTCGCCTCTCATCCCTCCTGGTACATGAAATTTATGTATATAGAACGAGCCCAGAGTTGACCCTCACTCCCGTGTGCATTGACTAGTCTTAATTTCAAAGTACCATATAGCCGCGTTTCAAAATTAGCATAATATTCTTCTAAGTATGGATGCAAGTTGGATGATTTGATAGAGCATGTGCAGTATATGATGTCTTGTCTGCTCACATCAAATCACACATTATTCCTCTATACCCTGCAGCCCTTACATTAGAATCTTTTATGTGTATTTTTCTCTTTTGATCAAATGCTGTTGTCAAAAGACTGGACAGCTGACCCTTGGGCAAAGTGAGTGGAAATCTCTTTTGGGGTTACATGATTTTACCTGGCAAGGTGTTGTCTCTCTCCATTAGCCATGCAACCGATCATCAGTAATTCAAACATATTACTGCAAGGTCTGTGTATTTTCAACCCTAAGAGCTTTTGTGATAGAAAAGACTATTACCAAGAAAAAGCATGTTTTTTTTTCTCTCTCTCTCTCACGCACTCTTTGATTACCGTGAGTTACGACAGCAATAGCATATCTCCTCTCAAGATATCAAATATGATTGGATATAGTGTATGGTTACAGATAGAGTGCACATAATGGTTGAGTGCTTGGACATAAAGAGGAAGATGGACAGTTTGGAGTTGTGGTTTTAGTGTAAAAAGAGCAATAGCAACATTTTTCAGAAGAGAATAAGGCATAAGCATTTACTGGATATTCTTTTTTCCAAACTTGAGTGCAAGTTAAAGTGAAGTCATCGCTCATCACCTGTGGCCCTTCAGCGTTCATATCTACAAGTGTGCAGTGCCGATTTTTTAAATTCATCTGCCTAGTTTACTGCTCCGTCTGTTTGTTCTGCGGGTGCAAGTGAGTTTTTCTCACTTTAGTTATCTATTCAGTAGGTGTGACCTCCCTCTGCTCTCCCTTTCCCCTCCATTTCCTCTCCCCCCGCGCTGTCAGTCACTTGTTTTTTGACGCATCATCACACTTTTCCTTAGTTATATTTAAATTACCTACAGCGAGATGCTTTTAACACCGTCGGATCTCTGCGTGGTTCACACTGCGGGCGCTCCTGCTGTGTGTTTATGTGAGTTTGTAAAGAGCACACAAGTCTCACAGCAGTGGTTAGTCCTTGGTAAGAATAATTTGTTAAAATGGGTAACGTCTGTGTCGGTAGTTTTTCCTCTAGACCAGAGGTTCTCAATTGTTTTTCAGCCAAGGACCCCTTACAAGATAGAGAATATACCGGGGATCCCCTCATTCTGATTTGTGATTTTGGGCTATATAAATAAAAATTGACTTGACTTGACATGTATGTCCCTTCCCTAATCTGACGTAGCCTATTTTTTACACTTCTATAGTCTTAGTTATGTGAAAGAACAACACAAGAGAAATGTACTAGAAAGACATAAGATATGTATTAAAAATATTTACACCATCTCAACACAGAATACCCATAAAACAATCAATCAATTAGCTGCAAATAACACTGTACCTAAACAAAATATCAAAATCATCAATCAGGAGAAAAGTGCTAATTTGAAGTGCATTTAAAAAAAACTTTTTTTTTATATCATGATAATTTAAATGAATGAATCTGAAAACTTTTCACGGACCCCCTGGCAGAGTGCCACGGACCCCTGAGGTCCCCGGACCCCACTTTGAGAACCACTGCTCTAGACAGTCTGATTTAAAAGTCTCATGTTATTCAGGTTTCATTGTTTTGTGCTCAAATATACAATGGCTCAGGATACAAATAATTATCTTTTCTGATGTTTTGCAAATAAATGTAGTTTAGTTAAAATGGCATAAATTGAATAAACTGCTACAATCAAATGTTGCAACCTTGCCTGATTGGAAGGATTTTAGTAATTGTTTAATGAGGGGAGCCAATCAAGACCAAGTCCAGATGTGATGCGTTGACTGGAGTTAATTTGAAACTGATATATTTTTGAAAATGCAATACTGTCAATTTAACCACTCAAACTAAATCAAATTTGAACAATGTCTATGACATGAAATCGAGGCTCCTTTAAATGATGGAGAAAAAAAATCACATCTGAAAAGTTAAACAGGATATTCAACAAAAATTGCAGATATTTTCAGAACATGAAAAAAGGAACGGACCGGTAATTTTTGAATTGAATGAGGAGCTTGGAAAAAAAAAATCAAATTTGTTCTTGTGAGTTCACAGGGAGATCTGTATCCAAAACACAATGTTCTGGGTCCATTTTGAACATTAGCATGTCTAAATTGTTCCATCTGAATGTCAGCCACGATGTTGGTTAAGCCAATTAGAAAAAAAACAGGAACATCATGCTTTTGCACATCATTGATTGAAGTGCTAAGGAATATTAAACATCAGCTAAGTTTGTAGAGCCAATCAAAGGTGCAACAAAACGCCCTGCATCCTCAGATTGACATAGAATAAAACAGAGGTTTTAAAGCAAAGTACTCCATGAAACTAAGGTCACACCTTTGGACTGAACAGATGGCTTCTGTCACAACACCCAACAGGATACGGTCTAATTGGCAGCAACACATTATTTATTGATCATTTACTCAATTGGTCAATTAGGTTAATAGGTTACTTCACTGTTTACTCCAATTTACAGAGCTGCAACCCTTAAGCACCTGCTAAAGCCACCTCAAGTAATCACAATTACCCATCAATTAGATTGCTATAGAACTTTATATAGACATTTCAAGCAAAAACTCAATGGAAATGCCTTTGCTCGGTTAGGAAATTCGATGTAGAGGTTCAAGCAGTTTTGGCTCCTTGAAACCATCGGGCATGCTTCCAGATGCTATCATGTTTAATTTCCTCAAAATCGAAATTGTCATACATCTTATACGACACATGTCATGCCGAGAGAGGGGGACGTTCCATCCATCTGTCCAAGGAACTGGCACCGACGCCCGCGCTCATTCAGACCGAAATTCATGTCAAGGTATAGAACCGGCCTCTCGTGGAAAGAGCTTCGGCAACCCTGACAGCTCAAGGCTAGTTATCTTTGAACCTGGATCCATATGGCGCCTCGCTTTCCCTTGACAAGAGCCCTGCCCGTCTCTGCGGTGAGCTCCGGAGCTGCCGCCGTAATGGGGAGGCAGGAGGGGCACACAGGGGGGGTGGGGGGGTGGTTCCTCGACGCTACCACCGAAGCCCTATCTGCCACCACGCAGCACGCCACCCGGCACCTCGTCTTAACGAACGCCCGGAGCTGTCGCTATGCTCCTCACGTCCCGCAACCCACTTCACTTTGTTTATTTATTCATTATCTCTTATGTTCCTCTAATAAGGTGGGGCTTGTGCGAGACACACGGAGGGGCGAGGCGGCTGCGGAGCGTCTGAATGGCGGCACTGTCTCAGGCAACAAAAGTGGCAGCGTTGAAGGGTAATAGGCCCACCCACAGGCTGACAGATCTAAAAGGGTGATTAACGAACACCCCAGGGAGAAAGGCGATGGGGGGGGGGGGGTTCGCGAAGCCCCTTAGATACTCTCTCTTTCTCTTTTCTTCTCTCTTTCTCTAACTGTCTCTCAGACTCTCTCTCTCCCTCTTTATAACATCGATCTTTTAATGCCTTTCACCTATGAGAAACACAAATATACTCCCTCGCTTGTTTCTGCTCGAGATGCCCATCATAAAGAAACACAAACAAACGCACACACAGAAGCAAATAGGTCTGTCTTTTTTTTTTTTTACACGCTCATGTCGTTTCTCTCCGGGTTTCCCGAGGTAATCTTGATCATTTTGCTCACAAACACGCGCATGTTGAGACGCTGGCAGGTTGAGCAGCTTCTATCAATCTAAATAAGATCCAGTGATGTCGCCCATACATTTTCTCTGCCTGAATGTCCTCCCCCCAGAGAGCGAGTGTTCACAAAAGAAGCCAGTCCTCAGACGGCAGGATAAGTCGAGCTCAATCTCCAACGAAACAAGGAGGCCTATTTTATCGAGCTATATAAAGGCCAGGTTGATGGGGTTCTAAAAATATGGCGGTCTTAAATTTCTAGACATTCTTGGCTCTAATAAAAGGATGCAGCGGCTCATTGTTCTACTTTTTTTTTTTCTCTGATGTGTTCTGTATGCATGTCCTGAATTCCAATGGGGGAGCATCCTTTCCTCTATCCCTTCCCCCAACTCTCTCGCTCTCTCTCACTCTCTCTCTCTTCTCTTTCTCTCAATCTCTTAACCCCAGTCTTCAACTCTTCAACTCCTCCCACTTGTCACATCTTGTTCTCGTATTCCCAAAAGGCAAGAATGACGTCTTCAGACCCCTGGCTTTCTCAATTACAATCACAATCCAAGCATAATTTATCTTGCTTGTGATCGAAATCACGTCTGGGCCCATAACTTTCCTCTGGCAGAATGTTTATGTGCTTAACACCAGATTGTGCAAGAAACTATGAGAGAGGGTGATGATGATGGATGATAATGACGACGTCGAGGCTGGCGGAGGATTTTGGACCAACAAGAAGATTGGGGTTAAAACCCAGATGGAAGGGGTTAAATGACTGCTAGTCACCTCCCTTCCAGCCCACTTTGGTAAATGATAAATAAGCATACAGAAGACAGTGAGGAGACCAACACTCCCTCTGTTACACCTGGTCGCTTTGGAAATTTAGCTACACACTACTTACCTTCCCTGCTACTTCACTCTTTCTGTAAATCATCCTCATCCTGTCACATCCATCTGCTGGTTGTTAGCTGTATTTTTTTTTTTTTATATATTATTGTAGGATTAAGGGAGCGTTGAAAAGCTTCAGTAGCTCCAGCAGCAGCAGCAGCAGCAGTAGCAGTAACAGCAGAGGCGCCTTGTTTTCAAATCACTGACCTTCATCAGACATATGCTCCTAGTGTGTGTGTGGTGCTAAGAGCGCTGCCGAAAAACATATGCAGATATGTGACACTTAATGCTCTGTGTCCCAGGCATCTGTCATGGCCACTGGCTTGTGGACTCGCTGGGGAGTTGCCATGTGGGTGTTTTTGAGTGGAACGTGGGTCTTTCTCCATCGCTATATTCTCCTAATGGTACGCTGCCGTGCCGTGGCTCCTCCTCTTTCATTTTGCCACATTTGGTGTTCAAGTTCATTGCCATCCGTGTGTTGTCATGCTAATGTGGGGTTGGCCGTTTGATCACTTCCCCATATGGTGTACACAAGCAAAGAATCATTGGTTTTTGATGGGGAAGGGAGTTTTAAGAGACAGGCTGATTATAGAGATCAGAGATACAGAGAGAGGGAGAGAGAGAGAGAGAGAGAGACTTCTATTCAGTTAGCTCTGGGAGAAAAAATGAAATGCAATTTGTACACTGAAAATTGTCCATTGTCTTCATGAGGATTTTTTTCTATTCAGATTGTGACATTGAAGCGACTTTGGCCTGAGTCTGCAGGCAGCCCAAGGACACAGGCAGAAAAGACACAGCTCACATGAATAGAATTTTTTATTTTTTTTTCATGACTGTGGTCAGAGAAATGGGGCTTGAATCATAAATTGGCAATGGGCACATTATACGAGATGGATTGAGAATGTGAATGTTAGCAGAGTGAATGCCACTCACTCTGTTTTTCATCTTTTAAAACAATACGTACCTCTGATCAACTCAAGTCTTGTTTTCATGCTGATAAACAACAGTCTTTCTTTTGGGCGAGCGGCTCTTTGGGTGGCCCTCATCAGCTTCTATGTCTGATAGTCTGTTATGATGGCTGCCTTAACGTTCTGTTCCTAAATTGTGGTTGTTTTTTTTTTTTGTTCTAATATTTGCACATTTCCAATATGTGCTCATTGACATTTGGATTTCCCAGAGAGTGTCGAGGCAGGATGCCAGTCCCTTTTTTTCCGGTTCCCTCTGAGCATGAATTTATAAATTGAAAAAGCAGGCAAAAATGACCTTAATCCGCTCTCCTTCATTCTGCAGGAAATGTTCATGCTCTGCAGGGACTGGGTTTACAGCCACCATCTGTTGCATTTTTCATTAACAAAATCTATTTCTTCATTTAACCATGCATGCTCAGACAATGCTATGGCTCCCATAACACCCCTAAATCCTGGATCGGAAAAGAATGAAAACACCAACTTGCCATAGAGAACATGTTTTCAGATTAGTGCAGTAATTGCAAGTATAATGCAAGTATATTCATCGAGGATTATGGCTATAACATTTGGTATGCATTCAGGTAATGGAGGACAGCAAATTCATCCATTAGGGTGGCGTCAAAATGGACCTGAGAAATCATGTTTATGAGATTAGTATAGTAATGACTTGGCAGGTAGGGGTTCAGTGTCTTGTTTAAGGATTTTTTCATGAGACACATTGCAGTTGTGGGGCTTGAACTTGTGTCTTTTTGGTTACAGGACAAGCTCTGTCACCGCTAAGCCACTCCCCAGCTTATGCTTCTTATTTAACGGCCTAAACAACACTGAATCTTACTTTTCGTGATAAATGATGGGTGAAGGCAACTACCGATAAAGTTTTGTTTTTAGTGTGCACAGTTTATGATATTTTAAGTAGCGTGTATTCATCTTTTCACAGCGGTGCCAAGTCCTCCTGCTCTTGCGGAGCGGCTGCCCGGCCGGCATATATCATGTCACCATTCTCTGATAGGTTTATTGATTTTGCACTCTCCTCAGCGCCATCTCTCAAACTTTTCAACACCAGAACTAACTGAGACAGATATTTTCCAACTGCCCAAAATAGATCATTAGGCAATTGGAAAAAGTCGGACTTCAAGCCCTACAGATCCATACAAAAAGATTAGGAGAGATGGAAAGACAGAAAAAAAAATCTGCTTCATAAGCAGAAGAATATCTGCTTCATACGTCAATGTAGGAAAGAGAGATTCTGCCTTTTGTTTTGTGCCTCCGAATGGAAAATGGCAAGTGAGTAGGAGGGACAACAGCTGGACTGGTGAAATGTTTATGGTAAATAAATGAGAATAATATCTCGTCGGGCGTGATAATAATATGCAGCTGTTACCGGTATCTTCCCTGCCGACACGGCGCTCACAGGACCACAGACAGAGAGATGATGGACGCCGCAGAAACGACGACCATCGCCGCTTTAAATCCTCTCCCTACTGATATGACTATGGGTCTCTATCACTGTGTCATCCATATCACTGGGGACAATCTCCCCTCTGGGATGGGCTGTTGTCTGAATGGTTTCTGCCAGCATCCCCTTTCTTAGGACAAATAGGGTAATAATTCCATCAAGGGGAGAGGATGAGGCAATAAAACATGCGAGAAAGGGAGGGGATTTTTTAATGTGCTTCGTTGTCTCGGATGCAATTACAGTGCCCATCATGTGATGCTTTATCTTGCAGTCTCTATGGATTCTGCCCTCTCTCTCTCCGTCTATCTCTGTATCCCTCACGTACACACACACACACACACACACACACACACACACAAACATAAACGCACACACACAGAAACATGTGGCTTGTGTGCCAAAAACGAAATAAAAACAAGCAGAAGCCAAAGTGTCATGTTCAATTTTAATTTGTTTGTTGTTATAGTACAAACCTGTTCAACAATGTTCTGTAAGTTTAAAAAAAAAAAAGAAAAAAAAGTAACACCTTGAGCCAAATAAATTATGATAGCACATTCCCAGATCACTTCCCCGAGAGTAATCTATGAGGATTTAAAATTAGACCGCTCTCCATGCATACTAATTGCAGACGGCTTGGGATAAACATATGATTTCAGAATTTTTAATGTAGTTAGTCATTGCCATGACATTTTTTTTTCCCCGACTCTACTCCGACTTCAGGCAAGGTCTTTTCTGATCAAGTTAATTACTTTGAGGGGAGCAGACAGTGAGGCTAATTAAGAAATATGTCTAACTGAACTATGGTCAATGACAGCCCTAGTCCTACCACTGGGTTCTGACCTAGATCACTAATGCCTCCTATTTAGGTATTACCACATGACAAATATCCAATCAAAACTCTTGAAATTGCCCTCTATCATAGCGAGCGGAGCTGTCGTCGCGGGCAGGTTTTTCCTGGGTGGCTTACGAAGTCACCAGCAATCAGAGGAGTTCACACGAAGTTGCTGATTACTTCAAATGGGGGGTCCGGGGGTCAGCGAGGCCCAACTCTGTCACCCGCAGCTCAAAACACACACATTAAGAGACAGTGTAAATTATAATCAGTGACACTGGTGGACAGCAAGACCTCAGCAAGCTACCAATCAGTCGCCCTGCTTCAGTGGTGTTAGATGTTTAGTTCCCTCTGTTTGCCAGTTTAAATTAAGTAGAAGTTGCTTATAATGACTTGAATTCAACATTAGAAAAAACATTTTTTTCCCCCGTGTTTGATTCCCTTGTGGCTGTTTACGAGCAAAAACTCAACATGAACGCTGACCTCTAGCTACAGAAATCTAAAACGCGCTGTAACTTGTGGCAAATTACTGTAGTCCGATGCGAGCGTTCTTCAGACTTTAACTCCCACTGACCCTTAACACACGGCTTCATTTATGGGTTCTGGTTCTGCAACCCATCAGCCTTATTTAATGGGTGAGGAAAAAAAGGTCAAGAACTGATAGATTCAGGAAGACCACTATGGCTGTTCCACCACACAGAGAGAGAGAGAGAGAGAGAGAGAGAGAGAAGCACGTGTGTGTGTGTGTGTGTGTGTGGGTAGGTGGAGGGGGAATCCAAGACGGAGAGGGGTGACTTCAGTGGCCATAAACAGAGTCTTTTTCATGAAAATATCCCATATAGTCAGAGGCGCTGGTGGCCATAAAGGAAACTGAATTATTTATGAGCAACATTTTAGAAACAGCGGTGAGAATTTGCGGATAGGGTGATGCATGTCCAGTGGCCTTATTCTGTGGCGGTCCTCTAATGCTTTGATAAATGGCTGTTATCTACACCCTTTGGTGTATGACGGCCATCTGCTACGGACTCCTTAAGGGCCAATTGGAGATGTTCAGAAATCTGGGTCAGCTCAGGTGGCTGCATTAAAGGGAAAGGTTGCTGACCGTGAGAAGTCCGGCAATCTTGGCCACGCTGACCTCCTTATCAGCACGGACAGAACTCAGTTTGCGGTTTGTACTCCGAGGCGCACCTCAGAGGGATTGGCTCTGAGTCAGGATAGATTTACCCACCGCACTGCCATTTCTGCACACTCATGTCTGCCTGAGCAAAACACCACAACCTCTAAAAAAGTCAAGTTTTCGGTACGTGAGCGTGCATTTAGAGCAACTGCTCACACGGACGGGACACATGCTCGGATGTCCATGCATACGCAAACACACACACACACACACTCTAACAGGCAGGTTGAACTTCAAATAAAACAAACAAGGAAAAACATTATTAAACTGTATAGCAGAATGCAGAAGCTTTACCTTACCAAATACAGTATAACCTTCACATATCCGCCCAAAGATGCGACATGATTAAGAGTGCTGGGTTATAAGATTCATGCTTCCCCTGTGTCCAAGGCTGTCAGGGTGTATCCAGGTGGGCAGATTGAGTAGTAACCAGAGGCAGAGACAGCACTAAATGGTTAAGTAGGTTTGTTTGCTCCTTGGGGGCTCAGAGCCTTTTCTGGCCTAAAAGAGATGAGACCACCCGAGCAATTAATCATGCTGGTATTGGCATGGTGGATACTGTATCCACTCAAGGACAGCTTTGAGATGCATTAGGCCGAGCGCTGCCAATCCCGGGGCACGGTCAGCCCAGAGGGACGCACACATCTCTGCTAAACCATGCGTGTCCCCGGCCGCACACTCACCTGCTTCCATTTGGGGAACGCGGACACCGGCGGGCCCCCTCCGCAACGATTCTTTACCGCGAGCCGTCGGTGGCGTTCGGCCTCGGCGAACCTCTTCTGTCAGAGGAACAGGAAGCTGACGTGCGCCCGCAGCTTCACTCTTCCTCTATCGACTATGCCTCCGCTGCCTTAATCATCCCTAACAATAAATCTCAATCAATCCGGCGGTGAGGATGCGGGACACGTGCAGATGGCGTGGGCCGATAGTCCTGACACATCGCAACTCAATCAAGCGGCGGCACAATAAGGGCCCCGTTCTCTCACAGGACATGGGCCTGTGAAGCGGCAATCTGCTAATCTATGCCATCATTGTGCCATGTAATCAGAGCTAATATCATCCTCCTCCGCTCTCCAACGTCAAGCCATGACAACGATATGAGGACTTATTAGTTTAATAGGCAACATAAACAAATCACAACCACTTAGCGGAGCGATCATTTCAGCAACACTCGGCGGAGATCTTCCGCGAGATTCCAAAATTGAGACTGCGGTCGAGGGGATTGGGTTATGGCGTGACGATTGGTAAACAGGTGGCTCCATCGGCGGTTTGCCAATACACGCCGCACCAAATGGAATAAAACGCCGAAACAGATGTTCTGCTGTGCCGTGCCTTGATTTGAGTGGTGCTCATGCTTTTAAAGCCTACTGAAGTATACGCTGTCCCTGGCATGGCTGACGGGCCTGCTGGAGGACTTGACAGCGGCTGTGAACCCGGTAAGTACCGACTCTGACTCCTCGCTGGGCATGGTCTGACAAGGGTGTCAAGCAAATGAGAGGAGCCAGTGGAGGGGTGAGAGAGAGAGAGAGAGAGAGAGAGAGAGGGAGAGAGAGAGAGAGGCGGAGGAGGAAACAGGCATCCGGTCGTATAAGCAACGCGGCTGATCCGAGACATGCGGCGTGCGAGAGAGAGAGCGGAAAACGTGAACGGAATCTATTGGCCGAACGCTCTTGCAGAACTGCTTATGTCAGGGAAGTCTGGCCTCAGTTGGGGGTTTGTAGTCAAATGTTTAGGTGCCTTTGCCAAAAATCACTGACCTCTTCCCCTTCGAGGCAACCGTTTAATAGCGGCGAGAAAAGCCGTAAATCTGCATGGCAGTGAATCTTTATGGACAGAGATGAGTCACTTGCGGGCTAGAAGGTTATCGTGAGCGCTTCCCGCTGCTACGGCGACAGTTGCTGGGGAGATAGGATGATCAACCAATAATTGCCATTTTGGTTTTGATATGCTTTTAAGAAAGGAGGAGGATGAAGTTCACAATGAGGAAGAGAGAGTCTGAAAGCCTGTAATGACACAGACCAGCGCGGGGAGAGAGATGGTGCGGGGGTGGAGCGTGGATAGCTGTGAAATTGATGCGACCTTGAAAAGATCTGGAGACAGGGAGAGTCTGCCTGGTAATTACGGTGAAAACGTGTGTAACTAACTACCATGTTCAGCCCGCCAATGAGCACAGGCTCCCTGACCACGCACCATACTCAATTACAGGGGAGAGAGACGAAGAGAGGGCCAGCAGGAGAGAGGAGAGGGAGGAACCGGGGTCATTTTCCCCTTCGATGACCTTCAGGCTAATGCGGCCCAGGAGAGCCGGCTATTTTCTGAATCTCACTGGAAGATGTCCCCACGCTCTTGGAGATGTTTCTCTCTTTTCTTTTTTCTTTTCCCTTCCCAGCCCACATCTAAGCTGCAGGTGGGGAAGGAGGGGGAGACTGTGTGAGAGAGTAAACAAGATAAAGTAAACATGTCTGCTTGTGTTAAGCAAAGGAGAGTTACTTAATTGGAAGGAGGATTTGTTCATTATTAAAGCTGGTATTTCCTGCTCAGAACTGTTTCAAAATGTGTCCCATCTTGTTATGTTCATAATATAGGTAGCTATATATACAGTATAGTATATCTGTACAGTTTTATGTATACTGTCCCTTTAGAGGTCCTGTTTTGTTGCCTGGTGTCCAGCCCCCATGAATCACAGTCTTTAGCACTTTTTGAATAGAGTGGTCCAGTTTTGAGTCTGGAAGTGAGTTAGCATTTTTGAGCCATGGGTTCCCTTGGCTGAAAAGTGATTACGATTTGAATGGGGTTTTGGTTAAAAGCCTGAAAATAAGGTCTGTGGTTAAGACAAGCTTAAGAAAGTTTAGTTCTGTAAGATAAAATAAACCTTTAAAAAACCCATTTGTGAATTTGTAAGGCTTTATGCGTCCTAATAAAGTAAGTAACAAATGGCTGTCCTAGAAATTGAACTATAATGGGTTTGTCGCACAATAACATGTCATTATGCAGAATAGTCTGCCATAAAGCCTATGAAATGTAGAACTCTTTGCAATTTAGATTGTACATTTTCCGATTTATAGTTTTCTCTAATTAGTTTTTTTTGTAGTTTTTTAAATTGCAGGTTTTGAATTTGCTAGCATGCTAGCTTGCCTGAAGCTGAAGCTTTGAGTGTTCATGACTTTGGAGGAACGCAACTTCTGCTGTGGCAAATTTTTTTCACAGGTTAGCCTAGCATTGCCTTTTTACTAATATGGAGTACAATTAAGCTTTAAAATTCATGAAAATAGTGTTGATTTGTCAAACTTATCTCATATAACAAAATGTATGACAAGAGGCCTGCGTTAAACAGAGCTTATCAGTCCAAAAAAAACATTCAAAAGCCCATTTAAGTTATAGTGGGGCTGCGGCCAACGAACCATGGAGGAGCTAACTTCCACATTGGCCGACAAAAAAACATTGCTGTTTACATTCATAGCGGTCTGGATGCAAGCCTATCCATGACGTAATTTCTCACCCCAGCTGATTGGTTGGTGTTGTCAGTTAGCGAAATTTTTGACCAATCACAGTAGCAAAGCAGATTGACGTCATCTGGAAATGCCTCAGAGTGACAACAATCATAGCGGCGTTCACTGCTGATTGTTCCTGTTTTTAATTCATCGATGCCAGTAAGGACTGACGAAATCTCTAAATCTAGCTCGCTATCATCCGATTCCTTTGCCGGCTGCCATTTTTGGTAGTTGTTGTCGCGCTCTGTAATGCTCGTCATAAGTAGGTTTGTCCCGCCTACATCGACCATCCAATCAGGTTTGTTGGACAGTATCTGCCTGAATTAACTGCCGGTGGATATAGGCTCGCATCCAGACCGCTATGAATCGCCATGCAAATTCAAAAAGTGCCAAAGACTGTGATTCATGGGGGCTGGACACCAGGCAACCTGTTTTGTCTGTGTGCCAGTATTTACCGGTGTTAATCTGATGGTTGTTGATGCATCTCTGCGCCAAGATTACCAAAACAAATTAGCATACATTTATTTCACACTGCGACTAAAGCGATCCTGATTTGAGTGTGATCTGTATAAGGCAGTAATTTGTAATAAGTTGCCGTCATTGACACAGCGAGAGAAACTTTGAGGAGTTGTTGGAATATAATTAGAAGGATGATGAAATTAGTTTCTAATCGCGGGCTCAAAGCTCATGGCATGTTAATGAACTTTGCCTCCTAACTTTGAAGCCCCAAACAGATTGTCCATCTGTAGGATGCCATATGTGACTAGAGGCTGCTGCCTGGGAGCAAAGGAGAACCTGTGCGATCACACAGCCTGTGTGTAGGATGGCTGTGTTTGTTTAGGAAGAGCTTTGTCCAAAAATTAGACATACAGCATTTGAAAAAAACCCACACCAACACAAAATAGACTAAAAAGACAAATTGTATTTTTTAAAGGATATAAGGACATTACTTCTGTCACTTTTACATTCTGGATCCTGTATATTATGGAAATACGGAATGATGAGCTTCAGGTAATGATATTGGAATGAATATTTCTGGATATGGATATAGTGTTTGGAAATGAACTCCTCATGTTTTAATGTGTTGCTTTGGTTACTGCATCGTACACTGTATGCCTTTGTGTATATCATTAGTGGTGCAGTAGCATGCTGTAATTTGTGCACCCATCACCACAGAATGACATGTTGCAACATTAAATCCTTGTTCCATAATTTGTAATGTAATGTGTCATTTGGTGGATATTTGTATCCAAAGCATGTATGGATGTGTGAATAGTGGGAACTGAACCCCAAACCATGTTCAACAAATTGGCATACACATGAATTCCAGAATAGTTTCATATGCTTAGTATAGTGACCCTCATTACACAAACACACAAATATTTCTGTTTTTATAATGGCAACCTTCTCTTTTCATAGCACCCTCTTTTAATAAATGCATATTGGGATTCATTGTGTGCTTGTTAAGCAGCTTGTTAAGCAGTGACTATTAACACAGTTGTTTCATTATAAACAGACTGAAAGGTGACCGAAAATTAGCGACCTTATACATTCACAATGCTACAACTGTGCAAATAGCTCAGTAAATTCTATCATTTGAAAATATTTCCACACCTGTGAGACCGAACAATTTAAGCGGCACCGGCTATCCATACACATATGTAATTAAAGGAGATAATCTTTCATCAATAACAAATGTGATGAACGCAAAGGGATAATTATCCATTTACCTTGTCGCACCACATGGCAGCTGCTCTCTTAACTCTATATATTATACCAATTCTGTCGATTTAGAGTGTTTAGTTGAACAGCCTCAATTGATGTAGTTAGCGCTCGTTGATTGTCTGTTGTCAGGAATCCAGCCGAGGTCTATTGATTTTCTCTTTTGCATATTCACTTCATTTTGTGTTTGCCTTTTGCCTGTCTTGTTTTCTGCTCTGTGTCAGTTCTCATACATCCAGCCCCTCCTACTTCAGCTCCAGTGACTGGTTTACCTGTTCCACCGTCTCCACTTATCGTTAGCTAGATAGTGTATATATACCTTGTGTTGTCAGCAGTGGTGGAATGTAACTAAGTGCATTTGCTCAAGTACTGTACTTAAGTACAATTTAGAGGTACTTGTACTTTACTTGAGTATTTCCATTTCATGCTATTTTATACTTCTACTCCACTACATTTCAGAGGGAAATATTGTACTTTTTACTCCACTACATTTATTTGACAGCTTTAGTTACTACTTACTGTGCAGATTTAGATTATTAATACAAATTATAAATCAACTAATAAATTATTATATATTTTTATAGGTTAAGCTACCCAACAGTATATAAAGTAATTACTTAAGTAATTTACTTTTGCTACTTTAAGTATATTTTGATGCTAATACTTTTGTACTTTGACTTAAGTAAGATTTTGAATGCAGGACTTTTACTTGTAAGTATTTTTTCACTGTGGTATTGCTACTTTTATTTAAGTCAAAGATTTGAATACTTCTTCCACCACTGGTTGTCAGGCAGTCTTTGCCAGTTCGTCCCAGTATTTTCTCCTGTGTGTCGTTCCAGCCTGTTTCCTCTAGCCCGTATCTTGTTATGACCTTTTTGCCTGCCTACTGGATTCTGTCTCAGCTCACTGTGTCTGTACTGTTGCCTGGCTTGATTTGGATTATCTGGTTCTGACTTGGATTTGGACTTCGGTTTTCGGCTCAGTAAAAACCCTTGAACTTTTACCCCTGCCTCTGCCTGGTGTGTTCCGCTTTTGGGTCCTAACTACAAACCTGACAGTCTGTCACTGTCACTCATGTATAGTAATAGCGCCCAGAAGGAGAGCTATTTGGAAAATGAGCAAGCCTAGCCAATGCAAAGCCCCATTCACATATTCAACAGTGTTTTCCCCCCCAGTCACCACCATTACCACCAACCACACACACATCACTCCCACACACTATGAGTCCATACAAGTCAAGTCACATTTTATTTGTATAGCATATTTCATACAAAAAGCAACACAACGTGCTTCACAAAGCCAAGAGCAATACTATGTATAATACTATATGTATAATAAAATACATAATCATAAAATAAAATAGGAACATACATGTCATCATATATAAAAACATACATGCACACACATGCACACATGCAGAGGACATAGACAATTTAAAGTGCATATATTCAAGTAAAACAGCAGCGGACATTTGCTCTAAAAAATACACACATGCAGCTACACACTCACACACATATGGGAATAAATAACTAATAAGTACTTATAAGATGCATGAGGTTGCAACATGACTTGCAAACTTGTAAGACGCACAGATGTGTACTCCAATCCGCGAAAGTCGAAAAGTGATACACTTTGCAAACTTGTGATGTATTTCGTAGTGTTAAAGAGACATTTCCAAATGTGCAAAATACATTTGGCAAATTAATGCATTTATAGTCAACATTTCCTTTTGTGAATCATTAAAAAACATTTGCAGCCATTTTGGCAGTGTCTTCCCATAAAAAAAAAAATCACACCACAAGCTGTGTGTGGGGGGTTGTAACATGACTTACAAATTTAGAACAAAAATGCACAATTTTGTACTCTAAATCCATAAGCACAACTAATTTTGGCAGGTTTTTCCTTCCCATATGCGCACATCGCCGCTCAACCACAACCATACACACACAAAAGCACAGAACCTCGCACTGACACACACACACACACCCACACTTGCACACACACACTCCCACACAAACTCGCTGGATACTTCTGTTTGAAAGTCATTTTATTTTGGGGGAGGGAGAGGCTAGACAGACAACTTGATAACCTGACAGAGTCCTGACCTAGTTGACTTGTGTTACTTCTCCAGTTGAGGATAGACAGAAGGGGGAAAAAACAAGAACAAGGCCCTACTCAAGCTTTCCGGTCCTTTGAAGGTGCTCTGATGCTATTGAAGTTTCTTTATACTATACTTTCTGTAGAGACATAAAACAAAGTTGTAAAGCCACACGCTGTCTGAAGTTATCGCTTCCGCACAATGTCCACCATAGAGCCGGAGCACAGGACTGGGCTAGACTACAAAGGCTGGACTTCATACTGTGAATGAGCATCAAGAACATTAGGTTCTACTGTATATAAAGACTCCTATTCCAAAATGCTACATATACATTTTGGAGAGAAAACAAATAATTACATGGAGAATCCAGTCTGTGTAAATGCTCTCATTTTGTGAACTAAGGACTCAATTTTCCTTTCTTTTACTGCCATGATTTGTCCTAATTAGGTCTTGTCAAAGTAGTGTGGTTCTGGCTTTTTTTTTAGACGTATATATCTCATTTTGGAATGAAAGGCTTCATTGTTTATATGAATGAGTTCATTTCAATATGCTATACATCAGTTTTATAGAAATGTGGATATGTATATAGATGTAGATGGAGTTCTGTGAGCTCAGAAACCTTTCTGTGTCGAGGCACTTCTTCTGCAGAAAAACAATGCCTCCTCTTGGTCATAGTGAAAAATTAAATTAGAGGCTTATGGGCTTCATCCAGCGCTAGATATAACCCACATAAAACAAACAAACAATAAAATGTGAGTCTAAAACCGTCATTTACCATTGAGTAGCTGATGAAGACACTATAAAAGAACAGGGACTCCAAGAAAATATAATTTAAAGCAGACAGCTTGACTATCTTCAGAAACTACACTTCCCCTTAAGTTGGGAACTATTCATTTAGTCTCTGTCCCCATCTGTTTCCTATCTCATCTTGAAATTGTCAGTTTCACTTATTGTGCAGCTTCCTTGAAAAATATTCCAGTGGAAATTATGCTCATAATGATAACATTCTCAGGCTCCCCCTTGTAGATTCAGATCAAAAACTTTTTTGAAATAGTAGATAAAAGAATGGGGAAAAAATTACATATAGCCAGTGTGCCGCTGAGATCCACCCATCCAAGAAATTCACTAGGCTCTTTTGCAAGGCACTTCCAGCTGACATCAGAGAAACTGAAGGTTTCTAGGGAAGGATTTAAAAAAAGTTATCCTTTAAAAAGTTCAAGGTTGTATATAGTTAGTTCAAGTTGTTTTGAATAATACCACTTTATTAAATACATAAGAGACTGAAACTGAACACAGACAAGTATAAGAAGAAATGACCATAAAAGAACAATATTTTAATATATAGTATGTTAATATGCATTAAACTGCACTAGGCAACTTTGCACGATGGCGGCCCCAGATGGCAGCGAGAGGTAACTGTTTGCAAAATTTAACTTGCATTTAATTTCTGCCTAGAAATCAATGCAATGTGCAGTCAGTGAAATTCACACAGCACACTCATTTGTCTGTGATGTTTTATACCAAAGGAAACCAAAGGCAAAAGATCTATTGTTGGTGAGTCCAGCTCACTGCTGTTTAGGAGACAGTTTGTGTGTTGTCACTTCCTGGGTGTAGAAGTGTACAAACCTGACACCAGAAATTAATTTGGGCAAATTGGGTGAATCTACACGGCCTCAATTAGTGGAGATTGTCTGTTGCAGCCTCACTGAGTGATTTAGGCTGAAAGGACGGGTGTATTTTTGCATTAGGGACACACACACCACAACATCATCATAACACCGCTACTTAAGATCCACCAGGAAACTTGCCTTTCAGCGCTGGCCTCTTTTTGTCTAAGGTTCAATGAAAAGGACACACTTTTCCAACTGCACTGAGAATTTAGCATATTTTTAGAGCTAAGACTTCAACTTTCAGAGCTAAAACAAGTTTTCAATAGTTGCATAGCAACAGTAATAGCCACAACCAGAGCTTCCTATATGCATCTATTTAGCGCTACTATCTAAGCAGCGGTGTCCCAAGTGGGCACTGGGGGTAAGGGTTGCCAAGTGGTGTGCTTTTATTTTTTTTAAGGAAGTAATCTGCATTTTAATTGCACAAGCTGACTGTCTTTTCTGTGAAACGTGTTACAACAAAACAATACAAAGGCAAGGGATACAGAGCATTGCTACCGCCTGAGCAGCAATATCCTGAATCGACAGAAGTTGTAATGTCTCTCTATCACAATTCAAACACACGTCCGGTGGTGCATCATTGTTGGTACTTGGTTCAGAATTGAAAATCAGGCAAGGAGAAATGCTCCCAGACCCCCTAATAGAGACAAATAGGAATGCTGTGATGATATGGGGAGTGAACAACCGTGATTACTCCTCTCTAGCCAAAGGACAGGGAATTTTCAATTGATTACCAATTCAACCTAACACATGATTTGGTCTGAATAAAAGTAGCACAATAGAGTAATAATCCTCCTGAATGCCTCAGAGACTCCTTTTTTGTCATACAATCAAGGATACAAATCTCCGAAGCTTCACTGGGACAAGGCTTATAATGCTGCAAAAATGAATAATGAACTCAGTGGAGCCAACGGCCTTTTTAATGTAATCCAGCTACTGTCTCTCACAGCGTATTTCATCAAGCTTCAATAAAATGATACATGAAAAGTGACACATTATTACTGAAGGCAATCTGAGCTGCTCGGAGACAAAACAATCAAAGAAAGCAATCTGAAAAATCACAGACAACAATCTCGACAAGTGCCGGGTGAAATTAGAAAAGATTTAATTTTGGCGGCACGGTAACAATCAAGGAGCGCTTCAGGCTTCGGTAACATTAGAGGGCTAACTTCCCATGATGCAGGCGGACACGGTTTGTTTGATTGCAAATGAAAAAAGTCATGTCAGAGGTGTACTTTTGTGTTCAAACAAAGAACACAATCCCATTAGAGGGTAAAGCGCCCATTGTTGCTCTCTGGGCTCACAATCAATAAAGACTCACTCTAGTTCAAGTTTCTAAGATTAGATCCAACGTTTCAGTGGGCTGAATACTTAAGAGCGTTGCTGTAGTGCTGTGTTGGTATAACAAGGTTACATCAGCCAGAAAAGGCTTTGGGTACCAGCAAAGTTAATTTAAGTGCAAGGTTAGATAACAACACAGAGGTCTCAAACAAAGTCTTGTTTAAGATAATTGTGCCATGCAGGGTTTGTTGTAAAAGCAATTATCTTAAGAGTTATGTATTTATATAAAACAAAATAAAATGGATTTTCAACTGAATGTTGTATAGACTTCAAAGCGTTGTGTGTTCCCAGAAGACCGGCTGACGTTTTCACTCCATCAATCAATAAATAGGGTCAGCACAGAATGCCTGACAAGCACCATTTGCAGTGAAAATACCACACTCCACGCTCTAAAAACAACTTGTATGATCACTTATTACAGGCCAATTTGAGTGCTAAGATTAGAGACGAGGCTGAATCATGTCTGTGTGCCAGTTCAAGCCAAAGTCAGCCACCAAGTCAGAAGGAGTAGTGTGTAGTCAAGTACAAGTCCCTGTTCAATAGGAAAAGTCGGGTGATGTGATGTCTTTTTCCTTGGATTTTCTGTTGATGCTGTTTGAGTTTCTCTTTTCTTTGTCTGTTCAATCGTTATGGCTGTTGCTGCTCATGCTAACCACCCAGTTCTTTTATTCATTCTAAACAAACTGCTGTTGCTGCTGCTGCTGGAAACATAAAATACATCACTTCTTATGCGCCAGAGGATTTTTTCCCAGGAAAGACCTGCCTGATTAGCAAATGTAAAAGCTTTGAGGAACTTGGCATAGGTGGAGTCACTGTGTTACATCAGTCACCAATAGAGAATAGTGATACCGAAATGTGTTAATATGAAAATGTCATGGATTATTACACAGACTCAATATTCTAATTCCCAGTCACAAGCCACAACTCGGGTTCAGATTAACTCACTGGGGTCATTATCGGTTGCATGTGCTACATGTTCCCTTGACAACAGTGTCTAATTGCACTTTTTTCCATTTTTTCTTAAATTCCACTATGCAATGGAAACTCTTTATCACTCACTAAGAAGTGCTGAGTGAGTGAGAAACAATTTTCGTTGAGTTGACGAACTGAGAAGGATGGAAGTAACAAATTACATTTTACTCTCGTTGCTGTAATAGAGTAGCTTTTTGTGTATTTGTACTTTTTGGAAATCAGTAATTCTACTTTTACTTGAGTATGTTTAATATTATGCTTTGTCACATTTTTAATCAAATCCAGTACAGAGTACACATTGTGTAGCCTCTCTATAAGCATCAGACACTGACCATTCATAAATTGCATCTACATCAAACCTGCACAAGTATGTTTTGTTGTTTCAACCTGGGCCTTATTTTCCTAGTTTTTTCCATTATACTGATCGATTCTGATAAAAATGTTGTTAAATACTTAACTGTAGAGCTCTTCATACCTTTCGGTTTGCAAGAAACGCTGCTCTCAAATACAATCCAACTGAGAATCTCAAAAAGTTGAACCCAAAAAAGCACCCAAAACATCCTTTTCAACTTACTCACACTACAGTGAGACCTGCCTACCCCTGATGTTTTGATTACTCATGACCTGAAACTTGACTACTACTTTAACAAGCAAGTAGAAAGTACTAGAGCCGCCTGTGCTAGACTGTCGACAACACTGCCAAGGCCGCTCATGTGCGTATGAAGACCAGAGGCCAGAGTGTGAGTGCCAAAATATATCAAAAAGACTATTATAACTAAAATGTTTTGTGATAATTGTTCAATCACAACTACTATATTTAAAGATGTGTTGCTGTGTGGTGTTATTGTGTTGAAAGGACGTATTTTAATCACTTTTGTGGTTTGACTGAGTTTCCCTTGGCCTGTTGGACTGGAGAGCAGCACTGCAAACTAAGAGGTATTTACCAGAATTATGTTTTAACTAACTTCAACATGAAATGCAAATGAAAAAATCATCCATAGTAATTAGTATTTATCCAAAATCCAGCTACAATATTACTGGGTTGAATTTGGTTGTTGTCTAGCTAGTTTGCTAGCCTTGCGTTGGATAGCTAATAGCAAAAGAACAAATAAAGTAACGCAATAGCAATTGAGTCGGATATTTCGGTAGTTTTGGTACATGGTACTGCCTGCTAACTGAGCATGCTACACCTTTCCAAAGCTAGCATGCTGTAGGTCTGTGGGACAGCAATGCCCTCATGCTGCATGGGGAGAAGGAGCAGACACAGCCTGGGGGCGGCAGACTTGCCAAGGTATGAGAGGGAGTGGGATGTTCAGAGGAGAAGGGAAATGAAACAGCAATGTGCCAGGCGGTAACAAATCGCTAGAATGCTAGGCCAGCAGGCAGACTTCCCTGAGAAGAGACAAGGTGGGTGTAAATACATCCACTCAACGGGAGGCTGGATAAGTTCTGCAATGCAGGGTGGCTCTAGAAATGAGAAAGGAAATTGTGTGTGTGTGTGCGTTTGTGCATGGGCATGCATAGAGATGTTAAAAATGCCCTTACTCAAAACAAAATCTATGCAGATTCTCCCGTGCATTTCGGGCTGATTTATGACAATTGATAATCGCAGGAAATGAAAAACTGACAACTGACAGTCCTCAAGCAGTAAGAAACAAAAGCACTGCTCAAATACCAGTACGCTGAGAAAGAACATCATCCTCAAGAGTATCTTATCCTTGAAACCTATGCGACACACATTTCCATCACAGGCAATTGAGGAAAAAGCAAAGATCCAAGGACAGCTGCTGCAGTTTAATGACTTTATCTTCATTTGAATGGGTATCTTTCTCAAAGGAATCATTCCGCAGCATTGCTTGAAATCCATTCAGGCAATATGATGGCCACCTGAGAGGCGCGTCAACCAGGATTCTATGGCTGTGAGTTGGCTTTGAGAAACATAATACCTTCCTCTCGGCGGAATTATCGGCTAGGAGATAAGTTTGGCTATGGTGAATTGACGCACATCAGTCTCCTTTCTGGCTGATGTGTGA
The DNA here is from genome assembly GCF_046629955.1 of Centroberyx affinis. Classification (NCBI taxonomy): domain Eukaryota; kingdom Metazoa; phylum Chordata; class Actinopteri; order Beryciformes; family Berycidae; genus Centroberyx; species Centroberyx affinis. The sequence goes on along the minus strand of NW_027282579.1, from coordinate 44,462 downwards.
CAGGAACCTGAGGCAGGGATGAAAGATGGAGCGCCCTGCAGTGTGTACATCTACACCAGAAAACTTAATCAAACTCTGTTTTCCATGGAAGACTGCCGGAACTAATGGTGCAGTCTCTCAAAGCACCGGGCCTGACTCATCTGTAGGCATCTTTAAAGGGAGGGTATTCAAAATAATTTCTCCATACAGGAGGGAATTAAATGACAGCTGGAGATTGAACGTAGCTGGATTCTCATTATTGCAGGGAGCCTCACTGAACTCAATTGTGCACTTCATACACACCTAAGATTAGCTTGGGTATACAAGTGAACTGCTGTACGAAGCAAGGAAAACAACAAAAAGAATAATGAATATGTAAAGAGTGTCAAGTAATCAGAATTTAGGCTGCATACAGAATATCACTATCTGTTCAAAAGGCAGCAGCTGGTTATTTGGAAGACTGTACCCTACATTAAAGTGCAAAATATGATGCTACATAACTCCCACTAATGTTGCACTGGTGTCCTTTTCTCACTGGGGCCAATAAATCACCTTACTTTTTCAGGGAGGAAAAAACTCATTGTGTGCACAACAATTAGAAGTGGATAATGTCAACCCAAATGCTCCCAACTATCGCCAACTGAGCCTCTGAAATCAGATCAGGGCCCACCTGAGTTCCTGTGCAATAAACCACAGCCCTCATGGGTGGAAGCTGGTGCTGCGCTCCCCCTCCACGTGCTGTAATGACTCCAACTAAGCAGGTCCTCAACAGATGGTGACATTCAACACCCCAAAGGTTGTCCCAAAGCCTGGGCCAGGAGATTGAGATATTGTTTTTCATAAGTAGGGCCAACACCTGTCAGAAGTGGCAAGCGGGACTGAAGAAGTTTACCGGTGTGAATCAAAGCCAGTTCCAGATCTCCACTGTAGGGAAGATATTCTGCAAAAAAATACCCATCTTAACCAGTCATTTGTTCTATTATTGAGTATTAAAATCTGAGTCAAACCAAACAAAAGACACTGCTCACCTGCAAGGCTTGGCTGAAGTGCTGGAACTCGAGAATTGTAGACGTGAAAAAGGCATCCGCACACTCAAAATCTTAAAATCAGAAATTATCTTTTGCAGATTTTGAGTGTGCGGATGACTTTTTCAAGTCTCAAAATCTTTTTTCAAAAATATTCTTGAAACAAGTGTCATTTTCTTGATAATAATGGAGTGATCTGACTTATTCTGCCTTGTTTCATGATACCGACACTCATTTCTAAAAAAAAAAAAATCCTGAAATGAATGAAATTGCATTGAAAATAAGTATAAATTACACTTATCTTCAAAAGTGGGGTAAGATTATTTCACTTTAAGAAAAATAAGATTTAAGACATAATATGAGGCTGAATGACATGTTAACATGGACAGTTTTTGCAGCGTAGTGTAAAGCAAAAGTGGCGGTATAATTCTCCAAGGTCCTTATTTTTCCCATAATGCAGTGCTACTGTAGCAGGGCTGAGAAGTGAAGTGAAGTGCGTGAGGTTAGGGAAGCTAGTAACAATTCAACATGCATATTTTTCCGGCACAAATTCTGTCAGTTTTGAAATTCTCAGAGAGGGAAAGAGACAGATATGAGCGGTGAACAGGGGTATTTTATTTAGGCTACATGTCTCATGGTGGAAGACCCTTGGCTGTCTTGTCTGTCTGTGTTCACCTCCCAGGCATGTAGACTCCACCATCTGGCCGCTGTCACTTCAGCCACCTCTGGGCCTCCAGGAATAAAGGCTACCCTTACACCTTCCTTACCTGACACACACAGCCTGTGCCTCTCTACATTTTAAATATCTGCTTTTGGCTGCGAGTCCTGAGAGACTGCCACCGCCATGTCTGTTTTGAATTTTTACTGTATTGCATGAAGGGAGGCTCTTTTTATTTGAGGTGCACTAATTGAGGGTGTGGGTGGTGAAATAGACAAGACAATTAGAGTGGTGAGGAATCCTTTTTTTCCTCCTGGTTGTCAGTTTCAATCTACATATATGTCAACGAGATTATTTTTTTTTTCCCCCAGCAGATTTATCCAGCACCTGTTTGTATTTGTATGTGTCTGCCTGCGTTGTGTGTTTCCGAAGGTCAAAATAATATGAATTGACACCGAGCTAAAGTTGACAACTTGGACTCTTAACACCATAAGCCCAGCAGAAAGTCACAATACAAAAAAAAAACAAAAAAAAAACTCTCAAGTTTCAAGCATGATGAAATCCCTGCAACATCGATGCCCCACAGTTCTCGCAGTGTTGAACCAGGCAAGTGACACTTCAGAGCGCGTTAGGAGCAGTAGTCTTTGTGTGGGATTCATATTTCATGACAGCATAACCAAGAGGAGCCATATGGTAATCCAGACTGGACCTGCCTTCAAATCCCCCCCCAGCTAGAGGTGGTGGAGTGACCTAATGAAGCAGCAGACTGTGGTGTGCCTGGGGTCAGAATGGGAAAGGAGTTCAGATGGCCGTGGTCAGCGGCAGCAGCAGCTAAGCCGTGTGACTCGAGCCCCGCAGGACACGCGGCACACGGGCCGGCCAACCACACAGGACAAGGCCCGCTGTTCCCCACAGCAGCACGCTGCCAACAGGGCTGGGGGTAATCTAGGAGGCTTAGTCATGCTTCTGTGGGAGAGGTAGACGTGTGTGTGTGTGTGTGTGTGTGTGTGTGTGTGTGTTCTCGTATTTCTACACTTATGGGAGCCAAATGTCCTCACAATGATACAAAAATGTGGAAAATCGGTGATACTGAGGACATTTTGCCGGTACTCACTTCTTCAAGTTAGTGTTAGTGTTAGTGCTAGGTTTAGGTTAGGATCAGGGCTAAGATTAAGGTTACTTAGAATTAGTATTTGGTTTTAGGTTAGCTTAAGGGCTAAAATTAAAGTTATTTTAGGGTTAGAATTTGGGTTTAGGGTTAAGATTATAATTAGGATTAGATTTCAGGTTTAGGTTAGGTTAATGATTAAGAATTAGGGATCTAACAATACATTCAGCTGACAGTTTGCTTTGATATGCAAGACTGGGTTCACAGTTTTATATTAACATGATATTTGTTGAACAAAATCTGAATAAAGACAAATATAACTCAAAAAAACCCAAGTTTTTTTTTTTTTATTTCTGAGGGAAAACAAAAACAAGACAAAAGTGCAAACCATAAACAGGGTGACTACAGGTTTCTAATTAAAAAAACGTATTAAGATGTTAACGCCATTTCAAATAAAATGTAATACCAAATTCAACCCCAAATAACACTGAAGAGTAAAACAAAAAAAACTGGATAATATACATCTGTGCAAGCAGGGAAATGTCTCACTAGAAAAGTAGTGCAAAGAGGCACAGCTACGTTTTTAAGACCTCTGAAACCATATTTAAGACTCAAAGTAACATTTGACCATATACCAGTGGTATATGGATTTTGACCACATACCGGCGACTGGAGTTTCTCAGTGTTTTTCAGTGCATCATTGTAAATCATGCAGTGTGTTGCTACTGTTAGCTGGAAGGCAAATCTTACAATACTTGCCAACTGTCTTTGTCTTGTCAGTTGTTTTGTTGTTGTTCTCTTCCTTAATTGGAAACCCAAAACGCTGCCACACAGCAGACTGAAAACTTAACAGAGCGTCCTCAACTTCAGTTTCACCTGAGTCCATCTTGTCACCAACACCGTCTACACAGTAGATCACTCAGCGTTTGTTACATCCATAGTTAATATTAAGGGTAGTTTATGGTTAAGACTTGGGTTAGGATTAAGATTAAAAAAAGGATTAGGTTTAGGTTCGGGTAAGGGTTAAGTTTGGGCATGTTGTGGAGAGGATTATGGTTAAGGTTACGGTTAAGGTTGGGAATGAAGGGTTAGGTTTGAGGGGGGTTTATACTTAGGGCTTGCGATAGTTCAATATTATCATTTATAATCTTTCAGTGGCATCATATCGTGATGTTATGGTGATTTTTGGATAGCATGACACAATTCTGCTGTCTAAACTGATGATAACTAGCAAATCTTGATTATTTGAAAATTTCAACATCACACCCTAACATTACCATTCGGTTCAATGGAATTAACTTTAATTTGATTTAACATATGTCAATTTTGCATATGTGAGTTAATATCGTTAATTAAAACAAAATCAAAATCACGATATGAACTTCTGCAATTTCCAAATCGCAGAGGCTGCAATAAATTTCTTAAGAGAGACAGGCGTCCAACATGGAGTTTTAGAGCTGCAGGTAATCTTTGGTCCATGAATCAATCAAGTAAAATATTGGTGAAAACCTTTCATCAGACTCAAACTCAGTAAATCACAAACATTGACATCTATTTTTTTTTAACAAAACAATTTTAAAGTTCTAAAAAATTAAAGAAAAACGTGTGATGATATGATTCGCAGTTTAAATCGCAAGTGCAATATTCTATGAAATAATCACAATTTGATTTTTTGTCAATACCTTTCAGTCCTAATATATATTGATATATGATTATCGTGATATTGATTTCAACCACATTGCCCAGCCCTAGTTATATCCACCCGCACACATGGGGATAAACCCACACACACACATACACACATACACACACACACACACACATTGAATAATCAAAGGACAGTGGTTTGTCACTTACAGTAAATGCCATAGAAGTTTCAAGGGCGTAGTAGATTCATAAATATGCCAGGGCAGAGCTCCAGTAACTGATTTTTTTTTTCAAACACATTAGCCAACTCTTGTTTATATGTCAGGTTTACTAATCTATCACCCCCCTGCTGCTGCTTGTGAATACCCTGCAGTGAGAAGAGGGGCAAAACCTCTGTCCGCTGGCTCACCTTGGCAGTCAAGGCAAGACCCATGGACCACCCCCCCCCCCCAGCCCTCCCATCCCCCTATCCCATCCTCCCCATCCCCCCATCCCATCCCCCACATCCTCCTGATCCACTGCCTATACCCCGATGCCAGGCCTCAGGAGGAAGGTGGGGGCCTGCACGACGACGGGATGGAGAGACAGAGAGAGTAGCCTTGGGCGATGTGGAGGCTCGAGTTGGCATCCCAAAGTAACCTTTTAAAATGCAAGCAAGGTAGTGAGAAGCCAGACCTCACAGGGACAGGTTTCGGGGATGAGCGCTTATCTATTCAGCAACAACACCTAAGTCTGCCAAAATACTGCACTAAGCAGCGCAGGGGACCAGGGAAAGGTCACGCACCGCCATATGCAAAAATCCAGCTGTCTTTCTCCCTATACACAGAGCTGCACCCCGGTGAAATATTGCATGTAATATTAAACAACTGGAGAGTGAGAGAAATGCAATTTCAAGAGACATATCTGATCGATTTTACAGTGAAATAACCAGGATCTTGTGAAGTGTTATTGCTTTCATATCATTTTGTGGATGTATTCATAAACATCCCACTGGCACATAGTGGTATGCTCAGCAGAAATATGTGACAGATAAATGAATCATAGAGCAAGCCTGCAAGGACACTGTCCCACAGTTTACCCTCAACATGGCCGCCTCCGCAAGCCGCTGACTCAGGATTCCCCCCAAACAAGCCTTAATATTCTTGATCATTTATCTGTTTGATATACAAACACCAGTAAATCACAAAAATGTTTTATGCATTCAGTTGCCATGGGCAACATTCTTTTTGCTGTACTCTTTACTGATAAATATTCCATTACAGAGATAAGGCTGCGGTATTGAGAGCTACGGCATACAAGGAAATCTATATGCAATTTATTTTGTTTTCCTTGGGTTTTTAGACCTGTTTGCAGTTAGAGTTCGTTTTTCCATGAAACAAAGCATACAAAGTTCATACAGCCCCATTATAGTGAGAAAATTATGTGTTTAATGAAAAAGCTGTATCATTAGCGCATTAAAGCTGTATGAGAAGGAGCTAAAAACAGAATCACTTCACTTTGCAGAGTTTTTTTTTTTTTTCAGATTTCAGAAAACATGCATTTTGATCGCGATGTGAGAAAACTGATCTCGAAAGGGAATGACAAGAGCGATAACACTTATCTGAGAAAGCAGTGCAATACCCAACACCCAAAAGGATGTTCTACTATCTGAACAAAGTATTATTCTTGGAAAAGGGTGGTCTCTGATGTTCTGGCTCCAGGCTTTGCACCTTGCAGTGTAATAGAATAAATGCCCATATCTTTGGACTGTAAAAAATGAGACTGGAACTGTGCAACTGTAATCCAAAGCGGAGGGAGGCTTTCAGTGTAATCAATCTCCAAAAAGGCTTTTAATGGAATCAATGGAGAGAAAGGGGATTGATTTCTGCACAGTATACTGCCATTTTTAGATATTCACTCAGTGTCAAAACTCCTTGGTGGACTGAAAACTTCCATCCAGCGATATAGGTTAATTGCATATTGAATAAAGTAGCCCATTTGTTAAGTGGCACACTTTCTCTTGGTGACCATTAAGTTAGAGAAAGCTATAAAGCAGTGTGGAGTTTTGATCTCAATCTCTATAAACTGTATTCTTACCTCATGTGGGCATTCAAATTTAACGTTACGTTTCTGTTTATCTTCACAAACAAGGTTTCTACCACTGGGAAACTTTGGATACCTGCTCTGATAACATAATAAGCTTGCATGAAAAGTAAAACTCACCAATTAGTATTATTGACATTCATCTGTAATCATCTTTGTCTGTTAAATGTTGAGCAATAAAAATTAGGAAACGTCTGGGAGTTGGACAGAGAGAGAATGTATTTATTAGTCATATTTAATATATCAAGATAAATTATCTGAGAGGGGATTCTTTTATATCAACAGCCTTGAGGAGACTGCCGGGAAGAATAGCGCACCACACACACTACCATAGTCTCATGTTGTTGGCATAGAAACTAAAGGGGGATACCACTGAATCACAGCCTTTAAATATACCATTCCTATGCTCTATGGTTAAACCTTTATTAGTCACATCCACTCTCGCCTTCAATTCATCAGAGACAAGACAGAGGTTTTTGACCCACAAAAAGTTTTATGTCCATCTCACCCTTTGAAGGCCAATTTATCATTTAAGCCTCAGTGGGTTGATAAACTAAGTATTTAGTCAGCTTTTATTTGATAAATTTCTACCATTTCACATCAACTTTCTGATGACTTCACAGGGAAAAAGTAACATTAGCAGAGCACAAGCCACCAATTTCTTGCCCACACAAAATTTCTGCACCTGTCTCTTCTATTAAGCTCAAGGTTGCTGCTGCAGTACACATGTGGGAAGCTGGGAAGCTGTGAAGCTGTGAAAAAAAGAAGCCTAATTATATATGCTATTACTTTGCCACCACAGTCTTCATAATGACTCATGATTACATTTCTGTATCTCTATTCACTATGCAGTGATCAGAAGAAGAAGAAGTTCAAGATTAAGGTGTTTGTGAACTTGACATTAAAAGGTAAGTACAGTAAACAGCTATTTTGGTGCCTACTGAAAACAAAGTAATTACACAGAGACGCAGTTAAAGCTGCACTTGGCCACTTTGCACCAAATGGCAGCGTTAGTTAGCCTAACTGTTTGACAAACACTGAACTTCCATACTCAGAAATCATTTGTGTCAGTTAACTGCACACAGCACGCTCATTTTTACCAGCCGGCCGGTCTGTGATGCTTTATACCATAGAAACCTACAGAGTGCAAGAGTGGCCATTGGGAGAGAAAAAAAGTTATATTGAGTCTGCGATTTACTGTAACGTGCGCACGTTTTAGTTCATTCGTGTGAGATATAACCCATTCCCTCGATTTCGTTAAACTGTGTATTTTAGGAAAATATGCAACTTAAAAGGAACCTTTTAGGTGTTGCAGATAGGCCTAGTAAGGATTTGGTATGTTAATATCCATTGTCTGTTTACACTGAATAGGCATATCCCCCATATATAGCAACATATTTAGCCACTTAACCTTCAGGCCATGTAAACACAATCAGGTGGCTGCAACACACCCAGGACAGGCCACATGTAAAGGATAATGCCCTTCGAGGTGTCCATTATCAGAAATTAATGGATGATGGGGAGGCTTCCACGGAGTCCATTAATTAAAAGTAAATAAGTATTAAAAAAGATACATTTATTGAAACCATACATTGTTTACTAGTTGCTATGCCAACCATTCATCTTCTGTGGTGGTTTGATCAGTTCCGGTTGAAAACGACAGATTTTGATGGTCTGCTGCCAATGCAAAGTTTCAAATTTATATATAAAGTATCCGCCACGCCGCTGTGAACAGATCTGCTGTCCACAAGGGGGCGCTGTGTTTATACTCCATTGACCTCTATTGACTTGAATGATTTCCGGTGGAGCCAATGGAACGTGGAATTGTGTACGGGCCGCTAAATTTGAATTCATCACTTCTGGGTGGACAAGAAGTGACACCTGACACCAGAATTTAATTTGGTCAAACAGGGCGAATTTACAGGGTTTCAACTACAGTGGCTGGGCTGCTCTTCATCATGTGATTGAGCCTGATGAGACAGGTGTATTTTTACATAGAAATGTTGCCTAGTGTAGCTGTAATTGTAAAAGAAAAGTCTATAATGTGTGTGGCATTTCATGGCAAAGCCACAAAATCTCTGTCACGCTGGATCTTATTTTTCTCTTTTTGTTTTTTTGCCCCGCCCCTGTTCGCCACCTCCTTTTGTTGCCTGTCACTTAAGTGTGTACAGTAGGTGTTTGGCAGAAGCGATGACATGTCATGCGTCAAATGGAGTTGACAGATCGTTGACATCTTCACTCACGGTGTGCGTGGATTAAACGCTCCTGACAGGGACCGCTGTTTTACTTCTCGGGGGGTGAGATCTGATGAATTATGAAACAGTCATGCTTACATGTCAGCCCCGGTGCCCGCATGACAACGCGGCAGGTCGCGTCAGCCCCGCTCCTTTTGTTGGCTGTAACGCATTCTCTCTGTGTCATCCATTTTGCTCGCCCGTGTCCACTGTCAAGCCACTGCATCACAGGGGAGGCGCGTCGGGGGGAGCGGAGACTTTGAATAGATGCCCTGAAACAATATTCTCTTTATACACAAGAGGACCGTGTTTGTTCATATTAATAACGCCAAAAAAGAAACGCGGCTCTGGGGTTGTTTGCTTTGGTTGGCTCGGGTTTTCTTCTCTCTGTCTTTTGTGTATTCTGCCGCCTTTTTTTTTTTTTTTTTTCTTTCTTTTACACTCCTTTAGTTTACATTCCCCTGGGAGTGATGTCCATATGGCGGAATGATGTTCTGAATTTTGAGGGTTTGTATATGAAGGGGATCAGACTTCCTTCAAGCCCACCAAACCCATTCCCCCTACCTGCTGAGTATACACTCCTCAAAGCTTTGATCATCAGAATACCCCCCCCAACACCACATGCACACACAAACATGCACACACACAAACAAACACACATATTTACACATACACACAGTCTATGGCTCTCATGGTAACTAGCTCAGAAAATAACCCAAAAGCTCTTATTTTGTTTTACCGTTACCCCTCTGAGCAGCTCAGCGTTTTTTTTTTCAACACACCAGCACCGTTTTTTTTTTCCCCCTCTTATTTTCAACGCTTTATCGTGGCAATCCCCATTCATGGCTTTATCGCGTCTCCTCCAAATTATGCGGCTAATGTCTTGGAGGCGATGCGTTTCGGGGGCTGCTGCTGCTGCCCCGGGGCGCTCCAAGTTCAACAGGCTTCAACTTTAGCCACACCACGCTTTAAAAATATCCCTTGAAAGAGGCACTGCTGTATCTAGGCAGAGCTCCTGGATCAGATGATAAAACTCCTCATGTACCCACATCCTCAGTTTCAGAATGGTCTTCATTGTATGATTGTCTGTTTTGTTTTTTTTGTTGTTGTTTTTTTTTTATCGTTATTAGTGTATATTGTTTTCAGGTGAGATACTATAAGCCCCTCTGGGTCTTTTTTCCTCACCTGCACAATTTGTGTTTAGCTGCATGTTGTGTCTTTTTGTTGTTGTTTTCTTTGTGCGAACTAAACTAAACTAAAACTAAACTAACCTAAAACTAAACTAACCTAAAACTAAACTAACCTAAAACTAAACTAACCTAAAACTAAACTCTCCATCCTCGTCCTCAAGACTTCACGCTAACTTTCTCCAATCCATTTTTCATTTGTATCATTATCTTCTTTGTTAATTCTTCTACTTCAATCTCAGAATTCTGACTGTCAACTCAGAAGATAAATAAATAATACATTTTTCACATGTGGCCCTAATCCTCTTCCGTACTAATTATCTCCGCCGTTTGTTTTTTTTGTCTGTTTGTTTGTCTGTTTTTACGGAAAAACTACTGGCCCGATTTTCATGAAACTTCGTGGAAGGGTCTAGCATGGACCAAGGAAGAACCATTAAATTTTGGAGTGGATCCGGATCCAACTCATGAACAAGCAATAATAGCACGAACCTTGGCGGAGGTCTGCGCTCTCCGAGTGCCCTTCTAATTTGGAGTTGCTGTCAAACTTTGCGTTGCACAGCAACAAGAACGCCCTGATGCTCCTCGCATCCTTTCAGATCTTGCTCTCTGTAGCTAGCGACGCTCTCAGCTGCTCTTTGCATCCGAGCAGAAGAGAAAAGCACGGTATCTGATCGCGGCCTGAGGTGTCTAAGTTGAGAGTCTCTGTATGTCAGTGATACAGCCCACTGCCCACTCCTCCATGTCAAGTGGAAAGCCAGACAAAACAGATTGGTATCGTCTGACTTAGCGGCGTCCTTATCGTGATCCTCATGCTGCTGCTCCGCTAATGCCTCGCCTTCCTCCTGGCCGGTTCTGGCCTGTGCTGTTTTCGCAGTGCTAATGTGTGTTCTTGGGGGTTTGGTTTACACAGCTTTGGCCTTCTAAGTGTGCCATTTCTCCCCTCCTAATCTCAGAAACATGATTGCTATCTGATCCTTACCAAGAGCCACTTAAACAGACTTGCACAGAGTCTGCTTTGGTTGTCAGACAACAGCCACCTGAGCATTTTTGATGCAAAATTGGAAATGGAAAAGATCAGGGTAATTTGATGGCTGCACTGCAGTGGTCAATGGAAATGAGTCATAATTGCACGGCAATACAGTATTAGCAATAATAGGAGAATAAATTAGAAGTTGGCCTCATTCTTCCATTTTGCTCTCGCCTGACGTCTTTCAATACATTGAAACAGAAAAGGGGAATTCTTGCATTAATTCAATTATTAAGAGGCCCTGGAAATTGTGGAATAATTGCTGGAGATGATTCATCTATGTTCTTGCTACATTCGCTTTATTGTTCAGACACAATGCAGGGCATGACGTGCGGTAGTGTATTTTTGGGTTTGTTTTGTATTAAGTTCAGCGGGTTGGTGCTTTCATCAACAGCTCGCAAAAAAAGAAGGCTAGATATACCTTTTCTCCACAAATGTACTTTCAGATAAAGAATGGGTTTATTGCTTTTGCCGTGCTCACAATGTATGTCACATAAGCAAACGGCGGCGCAGGAGACAGATAGAGAGGAGGGGTGATGATCACACAGGATTGGGAGGCGGCGTGGAGTGAATGGAGCGTGGGAGTATCCCGCCTGTCTGTCCATGGTAAACACCCCGGCTGCTGATGGCAGAATAGGGAAGCAGATGGGTCACAGAGAGAAACATATCAGTGTGCGGAGTGACATCCGGAGATCATTACATCCAATCAGAGCGGAGCAGGAAGTGCAGCTCGATTGAGATTGATGGCACCAGACTGCTGCCTTTCAGCTTTGAATAAATGAGGAGAAGAAAACAGGGCAACAGAACAACAAAACCACAGTGTCCTCTCCATTTCTCAAGCATGGAGAGAAAAATGCCCGTACTGTTCTGGTTTCAGTGTGTAGCGTTTTGTCTGAGTGCGTCTGTCTGTGTGTGTGTGTGTGTGTGTGTCTGAAGGCACTCTTGTATGTGTGGGTGTGTGTGTGTGTGAGTATGTGTGGGTGTCTGGGCATGTGTGAGCGTACAGTTTGTGTGTGTGTAACAGATAGGAAGAAGGAATGAGGAGCAAGAAATAAGTGCAGGAGGGAGAGAACTTGTCTAATGTTATTTTTACTTCTGTCGTTAAGTATATGTTAGGGTTTTTACAGCCAGCATCATGACCTTAACTTGAGGAGATAGACACATTATTGGTTAAAAGGGTAATTAAGTAATCTATGAGTTTTATCAACCTCTATTGACGATGAAGGAATCGCAACAACATCGACAGATTTCTGGCACGGTACGGTGGCCTTTAATTGACATAAACAATAAAGTCAAAAACAGTGTATAGGCTGGAAAGTGAGTCTGGAAAGCCAGAAATCGCAGCACTCGGTTATGTAATCGTTGAATCATTGGTATTGATCAACAACCCTATCAAACTCCAGCAGAAATATGCTCAGTTTGTGCTATGAGGCAGAAAAAAATCTTACTTATTGCAGAATTTTCATCTTATTCACTAAGAAATGTATCAGGTTGTGACACTAACAAGCCATCAAAAAGATCAATGCACAAGCAAATATTCAATTCAGTTCAGTTCAATGCAAATTGTTTTATCTCGCAATTCAAACGGACACAACTTAAGGTACAAACAAGCATTAAAAACAAGACAAAGAATACACATATCACATAACAAAACGACACAAACAAAAGACAGGGCAGCTTATCAGACGGACAGTTGGCCATTTGCAAATTTGTGCGATTAAAGTGCAGTGCAGTTTGTTTATTGTCATTCCACAAATGCATGACATACATACAGGGAACGAAACATCGGTTCTCTTGGACTACAGTGTGACATAGAACACGTAACATATATAAAAACATTTAATTAAGAAAGTATCTAAAAATAATATGTCAAAAACATGGTACAAACACATGTTATACAGGATAGCAGCAGGAGACAGTATGTGCAGTAGAGTGTTGTAAATATAGTGTGTATTGCAACGAGTTATAACGTGGCAAAGTGCAGTGATTCATTAATGTGTCATGTACAGTCCACAGTGTACAGTCCACGGTGTCATGTGCAATCATCCACAGTGTTTGACATCTCATGACTCTTGTTCATTTAAAATGTTCATTTCTTATGGTACAAAGGTGTTTTCTTCGATTTGTCCAGCCCCCTTCATCATTGATTGCGAGCACAACCGCTTCAAACAGCTGCATGACTAATCCTCCAGCAGGCTCCTCGCACCCCGAAGCCCCTTTTAAAATTCACATTCACACATTCTGTGATCTGATGCTTCCCTGACCTCCTGGTGATGCTGCCTGGACGCAGCCCGTTGTGAATGGTCAAATCTCTCAGCGCAAAGTCTTCCTGCCACCTTTCAACAGTCTTATATTCAGTGCAATAATTTGGTTGAGTTGGAAGTAGTGAATTGTGGGCGCAATCTCAATTCCACATGTCCTTGGTTATTATGTGGGCAAAATAATGAGTTCTACATACAGAATAATTCACATATGCATGACCATGACAGGCAAAAAGAAGCTTTATTTTCTGACCAGTGCTATTAGGCACGCTTTCCACTCATTGCGTACGGTTGGTGAATAGCATGGCATTCTGATTTGTTCATTTTGGTGATGCGGGCGCCCACTCTCAAACCTTTAGTGAATCCGGGCCTCAGTGTACTAAACCAATATGACTGGCCCAGCCTCGCTCAAACACACATTCTAATAACAGATCTGATCAACAGTAGACATAAACATCCAAACCTATCAGGTCTTCTCCTGGTTCTGAGACCAGACCAGCAGCTTGTGTTGGAGAGCAGATGTCTATCTATAATCAATACACCACAATCTGGCCTTATCTCCTCCTCTGATATGCTGCGCAGCCACTTTTCCACACTCTCCGATGTCCTCAGGCGTCGCATCTAAGAACGTTGACAGCAATTATGGATTGCCACCTTTTTCCAATAAGCCTGGAGTCAGCATAGCCCAGCAACAGTCAAAGATTCTAAATTTGGTAAAAATAAGTTTTGGGGGGGAAAATAGAGAAAAGAATAGAGAAAAGTCTATATAGCCTGATATTCAGACTGAATAGCCATTTGGTTCCCACTCCATTACTCAGCCTGAGATTTCCTCCATGTTAGCCTTTTTCTGTGTGTGTGTGTGTGTGTGTGTGTGTGTGTGTGGGTGTGGGTGGGGAGATTTTTCCCGAACCAATCACTAGTGACTGATGTATCCGGACGCTCTGACATTATTTTCAGTTACACGATGCTGGACGTATATTTACATTACATTTACATTACATTATGTCATTTAGTAGACACTTTTGTCCAAAGCTACTTACAGTAGGTGCATTTTGTCAACAGTAGTCAAGCCAACTGTATATCACAGTCTTCATCAGCTAAGCCTTTAATAGGAATAAGTAGCATTTGTAGAATCCTAGTTTTGTTTTTGTTTTTCTTTTATTAAAAGTAGAGGGAGAAGAAGACTTTGCAAAGACAATATGTTGGTTAAAGGGGGTGATTTCAACAAATATTATTCAAGAGAAGAGAGAATTCCCGCACACTGTCCTTTTACTTGCAATAAACTTTATTACTGATACAACATTTCTGTCCTTCTGACCTTCATCAGGTAAAACTGAGGAACAAAGAAGATTCCAGACAGATATAGCCAACACCTCCTCAGGTGAGGCCAATCAGGGACGATGAGCTGTCAGGCAATCAGTCCCACAGTCTGTATGCATTTAGCCAATTAGAAGGCACAACCCACCATAAAAAATTGACATTCCACAATCTATGATGGACGGCAACTACATCAATTTATATACAAACATTGAATCATATAGTTAAAGTTGAAAACAATCCAAAATCATCTCTTCCATAATGACAATAATAATATTAGGCTAATGGTAAATCTCAGGGTAACATTATCATAATTTCACTGTTTAGGCTACCCCATAAATATACCTCTAAATAAGCAGTAAGTTACCACAATACAACATTTACATAGCCACATTCAATCATATAATAGTAGAAATAGAAAATAGGAAACAACATTTGAGTAAAAATGTGAATATAGAAAAATACATTGAATCTCACAATTGAAATACATTGAATCTCACAGTTGAAATACATAAACATAGGGATGATGAAGACAATGTGCAAAACAAATATTATTCGAAAGAAAAACTGTTGCACGAACGGTTCAAACTTAAGTCCCGCCCACAAAGGCGCTGATTGGCACGACTGTTTCTCCGAGCGTTGACGAGGGAAACACCAGACTCTCTGAATCGCTCGACAAAATCTGAAGAGTGGATGCGATTCATGAGTCTGGAACCAGGCTACAGTCTATACTCCCCTTTGCCCGAATATCGCGAACACTTCAGTGCTTCCTGGCAGCCGTCTGCTGCTGTATCCACTCTCTGTCCACCATCAATTTAACTAAGAGTGATTCCCATCCCCATGTTGTCAATCCCTTCACTCCCGCTGTGGCTTTGTCCCTGTTGAGATGCTCTCCGCAACAGGATGGCGACCTCAGAAGTAGCATTGCCCAGGGCTCCCAATAACCCTCATTGAAAGGGAGAGTAGCCCCCCCTCCTCCCTCTAACCCCCCTCCTCCACCACCCCTGGTCCACTTTAGGGATGTCACTGCCCCTGCCTCTATCCCCCTGGGGCCTTTAGGGGCCAGTGATTTACGGAGCCCATCTCCATATGGCCGAGCCTTGAAGGAACGACTGACAGACAGGATGTTTTTCTTCTTCGTGTGTCATTCCTCCGCTCCTGCGCTGGCCGCGTTATATTCATACGGCGCTGACCCCCGCGACATTCTGCATATGGTACCCGAGGCACATTGTGTCAGACTTGACACGGCAAGCCTATTTTTTCTTATGCAAATTTGTGTTTACGTGCACCTTTCTGCTTCTGATGTTCTTCGGCTTTTAATGCGAGGACTTTGGGGGGGGGGGGGGGTGTTTAGCCGTGAGGTCCGTGCGGTTACACAGTATTGACAGAGGGTGAGTAGAGTGACGGCACAGTAGAGCGATGGCAGACTGAGAAAAGGAAGAAAGGAAGAAAGGCAGGGGAGAGGGGGAGGCAGAGCGGTGCAGAGTGGAGGAGAGAAGAGGCCCTGCTGGAGGCTCGCCACAGGCTACGTCTGACATCCCTCTCTCCGACGGACTGATGAGATTACCCTGACATTTTTTCCTTCTAACTTAAATTGCATTACCACAAGGATCTTATGTTAGGCAGATCTCCATATTATTCTCAGGGGATTTGGGTTCCATTTTGCTCTCTGCTTCATTCTGCTCTCCCCTTTTTCACTCACACTCAGAGGGATGAAATCTCCTTTACAGCCTTGCATGTATTATCCGTCGGCGAGGAAGCTGCATGGATCCCATTTCAGAGACTGTGCAGTATATTTGCCGCCATATATCTCGGTAATGCGGCGCCCCCCCCCCTGCTCAGTCACCTCTCGCTGTGATGCAGGTTGCTGTGTTTGTAACCGGACTGTGACACTTGATTAGTCAACTATCCTTGCACTGTGGACTGTTAAAGGAATGAACTAACCAAGCAACCCGGCCTTTGGGTCATTGATAATTAAAGATAAACCGTTTAAACAGCAAATCCAAACATAGACCATGACCTATACAGATTGGGGTCAGGAAGCATGTTTTTCTTTTTTTCTTTTGCCGCTAATTTACATTCAACCTTTGCATTTCACCAGCAGTTTCACCTTGACATTTAAGGTTAACCGACAAATTAGGCCTCAGTGTTTTTTTGGGTGTGTGTGCGTGGGGGCGGTGGCGGCGGCAGCTCTCACCATTAGAGTCGGTACTCTCTCTTTGCTGTGCTGCATAGCGTAATGGTCTCAATTAGTCTAAAAGTCACCGTGGGTAATAATTCACCTCTCTCAGGCTTCATTTCCTCAGATTCAAGTCAAGCATGGCACAGGAAATGACACTTCAGGAGCTTTTAAAAAATGATGAGGACAAGCGGAGCGATCAGGGCGGTAAATCAGGTGAGTGACTCGCGGGTGGGTGACAGCGTGAGGTGGCGGCGGAGCCTGTCAGTCGCCGCGGTGATATGTTCATCAAGGCGCAGGTGACATCACTCAATCACTGTATCAGTCACCGGGAAGACTGGTCAGCGGCATCAAACACAGATCTCATTATTGGAGTGCCTCGCGCTAAAATCAATCACTGACAGTTTGCTCATTTGAAAAATGAATGTAATCTGTTTTGGGGGAAGGTCTGAATATGTATCCCCCAGCTGTTTAATCTTACAGTCGCCCAATATGGGTTATTGAAAGCCAATGCCGATACCAATGTATTTGTAGTAAAGGTGCCAACAGCTTGTGCCGATATTCAGTATCTTTAAATTTGACAATTTTCATGACAAAAAAAAAGCAAGTATTCAGTGTTTTCCTCATAATTTTATTCTTTTCAGGGGGGAAAAGCCTCTGGAACAGCATTTAGACCATCATGGGACACTAAAACTCTCCACTGAAACTCATAGTAATGAAATATACCTTTCAATGAAGAATTCATTTACCAAAAAAACATTATTGAATAGGAATAGGATGATCTGCTTGTCTCACGATACGATTAGATACACGATATGCGGTTCACGATTCGATACAACCACGATACGATGTAATAAATACAAGTTCAGTGACAACAAAGTCTGACTGTGCAGAATTCTGTTTATTTCTGAGTCACATATCTTTCTAGCGATGCCATTGGCTTGCTAGAATGTAAACAACAATTTAAAAATGTCATTACAAAGTGTAAATAATATAATTTGGATGGAGAGCTTGTGAAACTGTGATGGTCAAGCCGTCTCATTTGTGATTACTACAGCAGAATAACATGGAGCTAATATCACGATTCATTTTTCTGCCCCAGAATACGTATTGTCACATTTTTGTATCGCAATATATTGAATTTCGATATATTGCCCCATCCATATTATTGAACAATTAAATTAATTTATACCATGATCTGTGTGAATATTCGATTTTGATTGGCTGCAGGGTGTCCATTAATTCCTGATAATGGACACCTACTAAGTAGTTCCAGTGAAACTGTCTGTGCACCGTTCTAAATTAATGCGCTGGCTACATAGTATCAGCCTGTATCTAAAATGAGTAACCATAGCAACAGGGACGCAGTCAAAGCCTCCGTTTACAATTTGATTTGGGGACAATGACATGGCTGGATAGCTAGCTAGCGTTGTTGTTAAACATACTGTCAAATTATATTTACTGTTTGTTATTGACTTTGAATGTTGCTAGCATAACGTTAGCTTTCTGGCTCATAGCTGAGCCAAAGGGTTCTATGAGCTGAGCGGACTAGAAATATCTCCCGCTGCCAAGTCGTATCTAAGGTTCGTCCTATTTAGTGGAACAGTGAACAACGTTTCCATTGCATAAGAACCTTATGGGATGGTAATGATTGTTCCAGGTATTAGTCAAACCCTCAGGTGTTACCAGGGAAACTGAGTTATGGCTTGTGAAAAACTTTAGATTTTGATTACAAAACGCATGAAAATCTTAATTAATGGTCTTAATTTTTTTTCTTTGGCAAATGACCATGGTATAAGCAGGATAATGCTTAGAGGTGTCCATAATCAGGAATTAATGTACTCCCCGTCGTCCATTAATTCCTGATAATGGACACCTCGTCGGGCATAATCCCTTACATATAAAATATGCAAACAAAATCTAATTTCACTGCAGACTGTTTTTATGTAGCTGTGCTTATATCTATCTGTATATAATAAACTGATATATCAGTCTAACTCTAGTCTACCTTGATACATTTTGTAAATAGCACACTGTGAACACAGCACAGCATGTATGTTTAACACTGGTGTCGGTTTTTCTCATTTCTTGTTAATTACACCTGGAAAATGATGAGCCGATATGGCATGTGTCACGTTCCTCCACGCCACGCTGGCTGTGCAGAACACAGCGGAGCAGCAGGTATCATTTGCACCTTGTAAAAGTTCCTGGTAAGCACCCGAGGGACAGGAGATCAGTGGTGACCTTGAGTCCGCCGGTGGATAGAGATCTTTTCCATATTCATTCCGATCCGGAAACCATGACTTACCAATCATTAAAAAGCTTATAGATTTGGCTTCCCCGGGCCACCTCCATTTATCATGCAGCTAGTTATAATCACTACTCCGCTTATATGCAGGTCTCCCACTATTTACCATTCCAAATACCCTATTAGAGAAAACACAATTAGAAAAATAGAAGTCGCAATTATCACCTTTCATGACTGTGTTAATTACTGCCTGTATTTTCCCCATTGTACAGCCTGGGAGTGCTTGGACTGGCTGCTCTCACAGTTCAGGAGAATGATCTGAAACCAATGAGAAATAACACCAAACATTTATCTTCTGTTAATAAAACGGGAACAGTTACTCTAATTATGATTCAGCTAATGAGAAGCCTATAAAATATAAATGTCAGTAAGTGAGGGATTTTAATCAAAACCTCAGAGTTCCTACACATTTTTAACCAAAAATGTCATACTTTTTCCAGACCTTAATGTATTGACTGTTAATGGAAGATTTATACTGGTGTCCAATATGTATGTTCACAATCAACTAAGCTGTATCATTATATATCAATATATGAAATGACAGTGACTCTAAAACAGTGATTCTCAACCTTTTTCATATCAAGATCGACCTAATGTATTACCCACATTGACCCAAATCTGAGAACATTTTTTATTGTTAGATATGATTTTTTCCAGAATCCCATGACTATCTGTATTGTGGGTAGAGAGATAACAGTGAAACTATGATCAAAATAATCTACATTTCTTCTACATTCTCTAATTGTGTTAACCTCTTGTAAATTAAATAATGGTGAAGTTTAACAATTCATCACTTTGCTGCGAACTCCCTACTGTTTCCACATTTTAGAATAATCGTAAAGACATCAAAACTGTGAAATAACACTAATGGAATTATGCAGCGACCAAAAAAAGTGTTAAATCTAAAACTATCTTATATTTTAGATTCTTTGAAGTAGCCGCCCTTTGCCTTGAGGGAGAGGCAAATGCTTTGGAAAGAAATTCATACATAGGATCAGCTTCACTATTTATATTTGTCTAAGAAACTAATGTCAAACATGTAAGCAGAAACCTTTACATCAAAATGGCTTTAAGATGATGAAAAACATTCAATCAGGTGTGTCCAAACTTTTGACTGGTAGCGTATATATACTTTCACAGACGTTTTTTTGTGCAATTCCCAAACAAATTCCCCAAAAAATGGAAATCATCAAATTAGCTTTCCATACTTTTCCAGGAGCCCTTTACCAACCCTCTGAATGACTTCAGTGCAGTCATGTTGTCAGTTTTAAGCGCTTCAGTTTTAGAGTCAGAGCGGAGGATTGAGGGTGAAAACACAGTGAACACCCTCGGGGTTAATGGGATGGAGTCTGTTGCCACATTGTTGCAACATGCGTGGGATTCCGTGGGACGGCCGGAAATGGAGTGAGGACACCCCGCCTCTGTGCCGTGTCGGGCCCACGTGCCGCTGTCTCCACAACCCCCCCCCCCCCCCCCCCCCCCCCCCCTCCCCCCTCTGTGTTTGATGTCCAAATTGAGCTCTGCTTCATCGCCTCCACCGCTGTGCCCTCCTCCTCCTCCTCTCACCGCCTCTCCTCTGGCTCTCACACAGGAGACGTCCAAACCAGGGTTAGTCCGATATATATCGCCTTGCTGATACGGGGCCGATATTGAGCTTTTATTAAATAATCAGATATCGACCAGTCGAGTCGTTCACTGCCGATATGATGGAGGTTCCTCTCTGCCCACAGCTACTGAAAAACCTCTGGAAAACCTGCAATGAAATCTCATTTTCTTTGCACTTTTGTTTAATTGTTCAACCATGTTTTTTGTCAATTAATTCTTCATTTAAAGGCAGTAAAGTATCTTGACTTGTACTTACATAGTGCATAATACTGGCAGCTATTTCCTTCGCTCTTCTGCTCTGTACTTACTGTCTGTCCTAAAGTCTGATTGCTTGATTACTTTTTGTGTTTTTAAAAGACTTAGAAACACGTTCTGTGTCTAAATTGTTTGTTATTTTACCGCCGATCCAAATTGTATTGCACTTGATTTTCATTTATTTTTGACATGATACAGGTTTATGTTTCTATTTCTGTAAGTTAATTTCTTTGTTGTAACGTTGTCAGTAACGTGATGTATGTTTAATTGCTGCTGTCTTGGCCAGGTCTCTCTTCTCTCTCTCAAAATAGATTTTAAACCTCATTGAGACTTTACCTAAATAAAGGTCTCTCTTTCTGCTACTATTGAACACTAAAATAATTTCTTTACTCTGGGTTTTAGTGGAGAGTGTTAATGTCATATGATGGTCTAAAAACTTCTAAAAGTTTCAGAGACTTTTCCATCCTGACAAGAATAATTCTCCGGGGGAAAACGCTGAATCCTTGTATTTTTTTGACATGAAAATGGCCAAATTTAAATATTCTGAATATCAGCACAAAATATTAATTGGCACCTTCAATACAAAGATCTCAGCATTGGTATTGGCTTTAAAAAACCCATATCGGTCGAACCCTACTCCAGACGGGACTTCATGTCTGCCGCTCCTCTCTCCTCGGCTCACTTAACCCTTCTGTCTGACCCCGCTGAGTGCCGGTCCAGCTCACTGGAGTGCGGCTGGGAGCAGGAAGGAGCTGGGAGGAGCGGGAAGGAGCTGGGAGGAGCAGGGAGGAGCTGGAAGGAGCTGGAAGGAGCAGGGAGGAGCTGGAAGGAGCAGGGAGGAGCTGGAAGGAGCAGGGAGGAGAATGAAGGAGCTGGAAGGAGCTGGGAGGAGCAGGGAGGAGCGGGGAGGAGCTGGAAGGAGCTGGAAGGAGCAGGGAGGAGCAGGGAGGAGCAGGGCTGCTGGTGAGGGTGTTGGGGTTATTGGGGGGAGGTGGAACAGATTAGTGGATATCACACTTTTGCCTCCAAGGGAAAAAGAACTGGAGGTATGGTGGGTTTTGTGTCTGTGTGTGTCTGTGTGTGGGTGTGTGTGTGTGTGTGTGGGTGTGTGTGTGTGGGGGGGGTGCTAAGGGATTGTGGGAAATACAAAATCCTCAGATTGCTGAGTTTGGACTCCATGACCCCGCGGCGACCCCCATTTCCTGTCTCAATTGCCTCAGCATGAGCTGGGTTCCATTTCACAGCACCGCTGTTTCTTTTCTTGTCCACAATCATGTGGACTCATGTGGGAGTCCATATTGTTGACTTCTCTATCATCATGACTAAATGATGACAAGGGGGCATTGTGTATGGTTGTGTGATCATGGGTTACAATGCCTGATCACACCCTTGTGCTCTCTAACCAGTCACTCCCACTCTGATTGGTATTCCTGTTGCAATCAAGCCTCCTGGAAGACTGAACATTCAATTGGCCAGCTCCTCCTTAAAAGTAACTTTGAGGGCCATTGTAGTGAGCATTCAATTTACATCGAAAGATAAACATACAGTCAGCAGACTGTTACAGTGTAATCGTCCATTACTTTGTCTTCAGGTTCATTGAGCTATCTGTCAGACAACTGAATGGCACCCCAAGGTAATGAATAAATGGCGTGTGTGTGTGTCTGTGTGTTTGCGTGTCTGCGTGTGTGTGTGTAAGTTAATGTTCTGTACTGTTCTGTGTATGGTTTCCTATATCTGTGTGTGTGTGTGTGTGTGTGTGGTTTCCCATATCCCGATATCATTTCCAGGGGCAGTGGGAGAGTTCAGACAGGAAATATACAGGTTCTGGATTAAGAGAAAGTTCCTCTCTTTCATGAGAATGTGGCCGTTTAAAATCATCCATCACCGGCCAAATCAAGGGTGACGTCTGTAAGGAAATAGGGTCCTTAAAGGGAATGTTTTCACTTCAAAGCCATCCTCTGACATCTATCATCACACAGGACCTAAAGGCACCAGCTGGTTCCCCCATGAAGGAAATGATTCAATAGTATGATGGTATGAGGGTTTTTTTTTTTTTTTACAGTTAAAGGAGCATTAAGTAGCCTGACACAAATGATAGTCACATTTTCAATTTAGAGACGAGTAAACTAGCGAATTAGAGCAGAAATCCGACAGAAACGTCTAGTGAAGAGGTATTGTATCATAATGCAAAACACTAATAATAACATTGCTTTGTTGTTTGCTTTTTTTGGCATGAAAACAAGGCTTTTTAGCCTTCGTAGCTCAAATGTTTTGCCATGCTGCTCGCATCGTCGAGCTGCTGAAAATGCAATTAGGCAGGGGGAGGAGATAGGGAGTGTTGAAATGCCAATAAGCGAGGAGTATTCGCACCTGGCAACGTAATCCATGAGTCATTGGTAGTGCTGATCAACAACCCTATCAACCCCGCCCCACAGGTATATTATGGTGATTTTGTGCTACGAGGCAGTAAATATCTTACTTACTGCACCTTTAAGAAAGATACAGGTAAGAAAACAGAGGAAAGAGATAGAGGCTTATTTTCTGATCTATGTGCGTGCTATTGTACCTCTGAAACCTCTCATGTGAAACTAATGAAATCAGAGAGCGTGCCTCGCCGCATGACCATTAGTGATAGTGAATAACATCCAATCCTGGCCAATTACGCCGGGCCTTGATCGTGCGCTGTTCCCTCAGACAACTGTTTCTTCCAGACCATTTTACCATTTCGCTCCAGCCGTGGGCTATCGCCGCCGCCGCCGCCGCCGCCGCCACTGCCCGTTCGTATCATGACCCCCGCGCGTAACTCACACCGCCTAACATATAATTAACCGGGCATACAGAAAAGTGGCACATCCCCAATTTGCACCACCTATTATTCTGGGGCTGTTACCTGCGCAATCACACTCTCGCAAATTCCATTATGAATAATGGTGAGATCGTACGATGGTGAAAAACAGAGTCATTTTCTTGTGCTTTCTCGCTCAGTCGCGGAGGAGGTTGGAATCAAAAACGTGGAGAAAGGAGCCTCTTTTCTATTCCAGTTGCACTCCACAGTCCCTCTAAATCACCCCTAATGGGCTGGCGGAGGGAGCACGCTCTGTATCACTGTATCAATCATTCACTCTGTTTTCCTCCTCCTGGAACCATCCGCGGGATCACTTTGGTGCTTTAATGAGCCATTACAATTCCTATCAGACAATCTCTGTGCCACGTGTGTGTGTGTGTACGTGTGTGTGTGTGTGTGTGTATGTGCAGACGTGCACGTGTGTGTGTTTGTTTGTACACATGAGCGTGTGCGTGGCTCTAACTGTTGTAGACTTACACTCATGCTGATATTAGATTGTCTCCGCAGAGTTTCTGAGATAGCAGTGATCTCTTGTCTGTCTATTTCTCACCCACTTTCTCTCTCTCCCTCTGTGTGTGTGTGTGTGTGTGTGTGTGTATGTGTGTGTGTGTGTGTGGTGGACAATGGGCACGGGTTATAATTGCATTGCGCTGCCATCCCACTCGGTCTCTTCGCCCATCTGTCTCTTTAATATCCAGCTAAGCACTCTTGACCTTGAAGCATCCATGACAGCACAGAGCCACATCCACACCAACACATCCAGGGCTTTAACAGCGGGATGATAGAGAGACAGGAAAAAGAAAAAGAGAGCAGAAAGTGAGGTACGCCGGACAAAGAAGGTGAACAAGAGGGAAAAAGACTGATAGATCTGTACAAGCAGAGTGTCAAACAGAGGAAAGTTCCGGACACAGAGATGCATTCAAGGTCACCGCTGAATCCGTTCACCTTGCAGCTGATTGCATTTGGGCGTCGCAAAGGTCGCCCGCATGGACTTCACGCTCTGGAATAAGTTGTTATTTCAACAGAAAGCATGCAGGATTAGCTGAGAGCCTTGGAATCAAAAGAATGCTATTTTGCCCCCTGGCATCCCCTCTGTGTTCCTGAGAAGGATGGTTCGTTCTTGGAGCGATGCCTTCGGGCCGCCATTATGAATATTTCAGCCCACTCGTTCCACTGTTTAACATCACAGCATATATGCCTTATAAGTATAACTGATTTACATTGCAATTAGACCTTCAATCGAATCAAAACTTATTGGATTAGATATAAGAATTTAGTGAACTGCACTGCATCTTGTTATACTTTATCATCTATTATCAGAACTGTAAATGTGGGTTTACCCACAGAACTTGAACAGATACAACGGTTCGTCCTTCTACATCCTGTTTGCTATGTTAATTTGGCTAGTAGCCTACAGCAGAAAATAGCAAATATGGAATTTTAAACATTAGTTGCTATGGTGACAATGCGAGTTTGGGCATTAACCGGGCTTTCACACCAAATGCGCAATCGCAGCATTGCGCAGAGCAAAGCCATTGTTTTCAATGAAGGACGCGGCAGCGCTCTCCTAAACAGCTGTGCAGCCGAAAGTGACGCGCGCCACCTTGATGGTAAATGGTAAATGGACTGCATTTATATAGCGCTTTTCTAGTCTACTGACCACTCAAAGCGCTTTACAACAATGCCTACATTCACCCATTCACACGCCGATGGCGGCAAGCTACCACACAGGGTGCTGGCACAACCATCGGGAGTAATTTGGGGTTCAGTATCTTGCCCAAAGACACTTCGACATGCGGACTGGAGGAGCCGGGGATCGAACCACCGACCTTCTGATTAGTGGAGGACCCGCTCTACCTCCTGAGCCACAGCCGCCCCAATTTTTATTCTGCCAGGTTTTGCGCCCAAAGTTCAACTATATTGAACTTTAACCCCCAAATACGCTGACCTCTGTGACGCGCGTCCAATGGCATTTCAACATTTACAGGAGGCGGAAGTTTTGTAGGCGCCGGAGCACCAAGGAAAATAACTCTACATTAAAAACATATTGGAACCTGGCCAAAAAATCATAGCCATGGTAGATGATATCCGAAAGGATGGGGGATACCAGCTGCTTTGAACAATGTTAAGACCTGAAATCATTAACTTAGCACACTATTCATGTCATTAGTAAATCTATCTACACCATTTCAAATGGACTATTTACAGAAAACTAACCCATAGGCTGTTGAAATTGTTTAATAAACTGCTGGTTACTCCGCTAGTGCATCTGGAAAGGCGAAAATATGTTTCTGTAGCCTACCGAGATTCCAGCTTGCGCTCTACCTCACGCAAAATATGCGCATTGCCGCTTCTGGTGTGAAAGCCCCATAAGGCTGTAAAGTCTGTCACACTTGCTTGAGAACTGTGCAAATGAAACTGTCAAAACTCAACTGAAAGCTAACGTTAGCGACAAGGCTAACGTAGCTTTATCAAAGACTGTACTTCTCTCTCTAGCTCTTCTAGTCAACATTAGCATGTTAGCCATCCATGGCAGCAAGGAGACAGAGAAGCTGCTTTGGTTCTTGCTGTAAAACCTCTCAGCTCAGTTACGGAAGCTAGCCCAACGGTTCACATAAAAATGTCCGCCGCTCCAACCGTCCAGGAACGTCTGTTTGAATGGGAATGACCTTTCTATCCGTTCAAGTTCTGTGGTTTTGCCATTATTCATCCAGGGAAAGTTTGCTAAGCACACATGCTTTCGTTCAACAACACCCCACTCAATTACACACATTTGCAGCTCCTAGTACAGCGCAGTCTTTTTCTGTTGCTCTGCAGAAAACCAGCTTCACCAGCACCACCGGGGGGTTTAGGGCCTCGCTCAAGGGAAGGAGAGAGCATTCTCCATATTTTCCCTGCCAGGGAGAAGAGCAGGCCAGGGATTTGACCTGGCAACCTCCTGGTCATATGCCTACTTCTGCATGCCTTGAGGCTATCTCTGGTTGCAGTACCACTATTGATAGAAAATAACAGGAATAACTCTCTCAGCACTCTCTTATCAACTCAATGTCATACATAAAGGATAAGGATAATTCTGGGCCAATCTGGCATTTCAGGTGTACTATAGTGGGATGACTTATTAAGAAAATGTTAACTCCCTGCAGCATGGTTATCTTTATTGAGAAACAAAGGATTAGTAACATGATTGATGGGCCTTGTCTCCCAGGGATTATGCTGTAGAGCACCACTAATTGCTGTCTCTCGCTCCCTCCTTCTCTCTCTTTCTATCTCTCCCCCCCCCCCCCCCTCTCTCTCTCCCTCTCTCTCTCATTCCATCCACATCCGTGCCTGTGGCCAATGCAATACGCTTTTAGCTATCACCTTTGCCATCAGAGCTCGCGGTGCAAGGGGTTATGGAGTCACTGACAGGCTCGAGGCTCCTCAGTAAGCAGTAAAAAGACTGAACTGTCCTTAAAGTTATAGCCACAGGACTTAATTTTGTATTCATGCTCAAGTGGTTTGTTGAACACATGCCAGGCCAGAGCCAGAAGGACAGGAGGGAGGGAGTCCAAACCCTGTATGGGTACGGTAACGCACCGTGTAATGGACTACTGTACAACTGGAAATAATGTGCTGAGTCATTTAGGAAAGCTATTAAGCCGCCTGGGTGACTTTGAAATTCACTAAGCCTGTTCACCCTCTACATTTATTCAGGAATCAGCCAGCTTCAGCCCCCAGCTCACTAGACCCCCCCTCCCCTCCCCTCCTCCTCCCCTTTTCTCCTCTTTGACATCTTTCTAACCAAATACTGAGAAGAAACTTTTAATTATAAATAACTGGGGGAGAGAAAGCTTATCATTAGGTAGCATGGAAAATAGTATGGCGTCTGCCAACAATGCCTCGTGAAATACAGCTGTGTATTTCCTCACGCTTAATTGAGCATGCGTTGTATTAACCTTGAAAGCATTGTGGTGATTCTATTTGCAATTAATCTTCCAAAGGAGAAGATGTACAAATTAAAATGGGATGCAAACACAGTGTTGCTGTCACTGGATATTTGTAAGGCAACAATAGGCCACTCGTTTTTTATTGAACACTCTAATAGGCTATTGACCGCTTAGATCACTGCAGGCCCATAAGAAAGCGCAGTCTGTCAGTTTCGCAGACCGCATAAAGCACATATTAATATGAATGGAATCATACCTCACCTTCTTTTTCGAGCCATGTGTCTCCTTGTCATTTATCATTAAACCATCCCCTGTCTGAGAGTTAGGATTGATGTAGAGGGAACCACTGGGTGCGGGAGAAGATGCGCAGTATGGCTTCACTTGCTGAGGTTGTGCCACATGTGGTAGGAAGGTGCAGGATAAAGTTGGTATCAAATAGCATTTTTCATGACCTGTCTGAACTTGTGGTATAAATGACGTCTAACCCTAGGCACAGCTGTAGGGGAGGTTCAAGAAGGCCTGCTTGAAAGAAACCGCTCCCAGTTTACTCTTTGGAGAAGTGATGCTAAATACAAAACCCCATTTGCATAACGTTGCATGTGGCAGACACTGTTGTCGGTGTGAGCCCTCCGCAGCCACAAGCTTTAAGGGTTTTGAGCGCTTACCAAAGGGAATGACAGCGGCCGTAACATGTAAATGTCTGACAGGGGCTTCCCAGGTAGTGATGTTGCTCAATAATGGATGTAATGCTTTACATTTTGCTCTTTTGGAATCAGGTCAAAATCCACTGAGGAGGTTCAGAGGAGAAATATTCACAAAGCCGAGCGCACGCAGTTGATGTGAAGAGAGAAAAAAGGGGAAGGCGAGTCAGAAATCAAGAGAGATTCAACACAAAAGTGCATGTGGGAACACACCAATAGAAGGAGGGGTGTGTTTGTGTGTGTGTGTGTGTGTGTGTGTGTGTACGCTTAGGAGCGAATGGACAGCCGCGGATAGAGTGGAGGCCCTTGAAAAAGCATGGCAATAAAGTTGTTTTCTTCTATTCTTTTCTTTTCCCACTCATCTTGTTCGTCCGTCCCCTTAGATGAACCCACCTTGTTTACGATGTACCCAATCTATCAGTCAGTATTCTAGTAGTGTGTAGTTCTTACCCTGAAGCCTCCTTTGACTCCAATGCAGTTCAAAAATTCATCTAGAACAATGCAGAGGGTTGGGAGATGATTTTTTTTGGGGGGTAGCATGTTAAAAAATATATTCCCAACATAAATTTATTATCAACTTTTAAATCTCTGTGATTAATGTCCTTTCTCTTGTAAAATAATTCATATTTGCAGCCTCTAGGGATTCTTACAATAATTACTCAAGTAAAATAGTCTGAAAAGGGAAAATAAAAAGTCATGATTTAGGTGGTACGCTATAGCAGCAGGTAGACGTCATTGCTTTTTGGTGGCGCGAGCAAAAACGTGATAACCACTGATGTAGACCAACATCAAGAGTCTTCAGTTCATGTCTGTGTGGATATCCATCATGGCTTTTTGGCTGGACCGCAACAGCGGGGTCAGCCCTATAAACGCGAATGTCTGTGACTGACTGACTGAGTGATGAAGTTACACCACTGGTCGGCCGTGGCACGTGGTACACCCATACACGGTCCAGCCATATACTAGGTTTTGACCTAGTCTTGTTTATCACTACTGTTCAACACAGTCACTCACATTGTCGTTGCAAAAATACTGGCTCACACTGGCAGGGGTTAGGGATTTAGAGCTAATTTGGGATCATTTCTTAATGCAAATCACATAAGTGGAAATAGCAAAACTGATCTTGTTCCAGAATTTATGGCTATTTTTTTAATTTATTTTTTTGCTTGTGTCCTAATTCAAACTCTATTAACAGTTTCCACCTATGCATCAATGCAAGCGTGACAACAACATTGCAATGATAGATGTTAGATTATTATTAGAAGGTTCTGGTGAGGCAATAGATGCAACTACTACTGCTGCTACTCCTACTTCCACTACTTTTGCTTCTACTACTACTGCTACTACTACTAATACTCATGATAATAAACTTTTCACAGACAATGAAACATTAACACATAAAAAAAACAAAAAATAAGACAGTCAAACATGAAATAATGGCAAATAAGCAGGAATAAATACAAATAAAAGACATAAATAGAAATAAAAATACGTTTTAAAAAGTTGATGCCAAAGTTGTCGGGGAGCATCTGTGCAGTCATAACTAGCCACTGGAAAGGGACAAAAAAGTCAATAACACTGGTATGATCCTTCAATTGTCTGCAGAGACAGATGTGGACCAGGTAAGCCCTTCCTGCACTGTGTTTTTCCCTGGAGGGGTCACGGCTTAGTCTTTCAAGGATGGACAAGCTAAATGGTACTTTACCGTACCATAACCCTGTCTCAGGAGACGAAGGACGTTGTCCATTTGAGACTTTCCCCACATCGTTGAGTTCTATATTTCACCTCTCAATTACCCATAACTTCGCTGCGAAATACAAGGCACCCCTCTGTGACATATGGCGTTCCCTCCTCCCCCTACGCTCCATCACCACACTCAATAGGGAAGCCATACCACCCTGTGATGAGTTTCAGAGAGGGAAAAAAGGCTCACCGTGAGCAACCCTTGTCTAACTGGTGGGAGACAGCTGGATTAGAAGCAGCAGCGCCCCTGGAACATCCCAATTAAAATCAAAGCAATCACCATCGTGGAGAAGTCATTAGATTGAGAGGCTGTTTGAGGCTAAACGCTATAATAACGCGGGAACTGCAGGATTTCAAAAGCCTGTCAGACGCTGATTTCATACATTGGAAAGTTTGATGAATAGAGCCTTGTGAGAGGCAACTCTTGAGCGCCGCACTATTACCGAAAGCTTTGCTGGGGATTAGAGGGAAGACAGAAGCTTTCATTCCTTCAGTAAGTCAATGTATGAATAATTTACTCAGTGGGTATCTCTGCGAGCTCTCCCTTTAAGCCCTGGTAATGTTTGTATGTTTTCTGTCAAAAGTAATCTGGCATCCGGGCTAGTGAAAACAGTCGGCTGAGATGTGCTGAGTGCGGCAGGCCTCATGCAGTTCACATGATACCTGTTTGATGTGACGTTTGTTGTCAGTGCTAATTAGCTCTTCACTGGACCATGTCAGTCCCCTGTCCCACACTTATGGGAGGGCTGATAAGAGCTGCTGAGAAAGAATGCATAGGGACACTCTCTCTCTCTCTCTCTCTCTCTCTCTTTGCTCTGTCGCTCCTCGCAGATTGGAGTTTTAGTTTTACAAACTTCTCGGAGGCAGAGCTGCTCTGGAGGTGAAAATAGTCTCACTGGTTGACTTAAATTTCAATGGGCGGAGCCAAAGAAGCACAGTTTATCTGGCTAATGCTGTGTTCTATTCAAAGTCAGACATTGGAAATTCCCGGCTGGCAGGTCGTAATTACAAGCTTTGTGCGCTCCAGTGGTCCTACTCAGGAGAAAATAGTGAGAAACATGCATGATTGTCTTTGCCAAATGTAAAATACTGCTCCCCATGCAACAGCTAATGTTATGTCAATGATATTTGCCAATGTTAGCTACCTAGTTAGCATAGAAGGTTAGTAGGCTTAAGCGCAACTTTCGGATTTTCCAACTTTCCAAACTCAATGTTAGCCTGAAGCTCAGTGAAAAAGGCAATGGTCTTGCTATTAACTGAAAAAAAAACAAAAAAAACAAAGCGTTGTCTCTTAGCTTAGCTCGTTAGTGTAGCTTACATTCCAAGTTCAAACTAACCATGCAATCCTATAGCTACCTAGGTAAGCTAGTTAGCTAGCTGCTGGCCTGCCAACATCATGAATACCATGGTCATGAATGAATGAAAAAAATAAGTCATTGCCATCTATATTTTTCCCACACTGCAGCCGAGGGCACAAGCCAAATTCAGGTCAGGCAGGCAGGCAGTCAGTCAGGTAACGCTTAGTGAGATGATGCGCTTCGTCAGATGGCCTCCAGAGGGCGTTTTTGATTGTGAGAAGCAGTGTTTCCCATAAATCAAATGTTGGTTAGTGTGTAGAAATCCATCTAAATCGATCTCTAATACGCTTGATGTCACATCACGTCATGTCTGTAATGTGGAGATGTACAGACAGCAGACCAGCAGCACTGAACTCAATCCACAGTCTCCTGGTGTGAAAATAAAAGTGAAACTCAACATTCCACAGTCAGTAACAGGGATTTTCAGACAGTAACTCGTCTTTGCTGCCCTACAAACTTTAACGGTAGGTGACGTCATCTTGTGGTATTTAAGTAACGTTAGTGGAATTAGGTAATTTAACCGTGTTGCAGTTCTTCAGTGCATAGAATTGAACACCTGCGCCGTGGGTCTGTACAGGATCTGTGCTTGTTTACTTATATTCTGACTAGAGTTCCTTCTTTGTCACTCACGTTTGCCAGTTAACTTGCACTGAGAAAAACTGTGGTTCTTTGGCTTTACCCATTGAGGTTTAACTCAACCAATAAGGTTATTTCTGCCTCCAGAGCATCTTTGCCTCTGAGAAATGTTTGTATAGGCCAACTAAAATGCCAATCTGCCTCTTTCTCTCGCTCTCTGCCTCTCCTTCTGTTACACTCTGTCGCTTTCTCCCACAACACTCACACATGCACAGCAGCTCGCACAGGCACTCCACTATAGACTCCCTTTATCTGCTTCGCATCAACACACATGCACACACAGTATAGACACACACACATGCGATGGCACACGTGCACACAAACAGGCCGAGTGAGAGCGAGAGAGAGACCCCAAACACCAAAACAGTATTAATCCCCTGAGGAGGTCTCTAAAAGGGTTTCTTAAAGCCGATTTCCACCACACAGACGCTTTCCAGGTCAGCACTGTTTGTGGTAGCAATGGTGCTGAAGCATTCAAGCTTTACGCCCTAACCTTTCCACTCTGCTACTTTCCCCTCTCTCTCTCTCTCTCTCCGTCACGTTCTGTGTATTTTTTTTCTGCCTCTCTCTCTCTCTCTCTCTCACTTTGCAGCTGTATCTCTCTCCCACTCTCTCACTCATCCTGTTCTCTCTCTGTCAAAGCCAATATGTTTTGCAT
Source organism: Centroberyx affinis (assembly GCF_046629955.1). Classification (NCBI taxonomy): domain Eukaryota; kingdom Metazoa; phylum Chordata; class Actinopteri; order Beryciformes; family Berycidae; genus Centroberyx; species Centroberyx affinis. Next base: position 11,723 of record NW_027282579.1, on the reverse strand, counting down.
TTGAATCACACTGTTATTTAACATAAATCGAAGCAACTTTAATCAACGGCAAAATAAATGCATGAGGCTGCTCCGTGTGTAATTAGTTGGAGGTCTTTAGCTTATCTGTTTTTATAAGACCTCCAGGCTCAGTAATGGGATAATTAAAATCAATACAGCGGCATCATTGTATGTGACTTCCTCTTAGATCTGATTTTGTGCGGTCTGATAGAACACACGGCACAATGCCGAGACAAACAGAAGAAGAGCGCAGTATAACTCCGCGTTTTACGGTCGCAGGTTTATTTTTTTCTGCATGCTTACCTCTTACATTCGTCTTGCAGCAATGTTTTTTGTCAGTCACTGTAATTGAAAATCGCCAAAAGTATTATTGCGTTCCACGGAAAAACCCTTCAGAAAGATGAAATCTGCACGACTCGAAAAGGCTGGTGTAGGTACATGTGCTCGCGTACTGTAAGTCCTCTTGTTCACTCACACAGCACTGCATGTACTGCACTGGATTGAGTAGTTTTTCAACCAGTATGGGGGGGAGTGCAAGTATGTTAATGGGCGAATCTGGCAGTGTTACTACTTCATTTCCCGTGCCTGTGATCCATGACAGCGCCGTTTCCTCCCTGTGTTCTCTCTGCCCCCCTTTTGTGCTCAGCCCATCATACTTTTCCACCATCACCACCCCTCTTTCCCTCATTCTCCCATTTCCCACATGACCACCTGTCTGATTCATGTGGCAGGGTGGTATTCTGACAGGCCGGGCCTTCTGATGTGCTCTGCTCCATCTACTCCTCTCTCAAAACCCCATTTTCGCGAGCCAAGCCCACCAGAAGGGCTGCAGGACTCATCCGTTTCGTAACCCACACGTTTTATGTAATTGGGTGTCGAGAGGTGCATTCTAAGGTGAGAGTTCAAGGTTGCAAGGCCGTTCATCTGCCTGCCTTATTTTGTGAGAGATTACATGACGAACATGGCAGAGAGAATTGATTGCAACACAGAGAGAGAGAGAGAGAGAGAGAGAGAGAGAGAGAGAGAGAGAGAGAGAGAGAAAGAAAGAAAGAAAAGGAGTCCGGGTCATAAACTGTGGAAACAAAACAATCTTTTCACAATGCAGCTTTTTCCATGTTTCTGTTGTCTCATTAACTCAAGGATTAAAGGATCAAGGCTTGCCTGATAGTTACTGACAATTGTGAGTTTTCTGAATTGCCAAAATAGTTACCTGAGAGCATAATAGTTCAATGATGACTAGTTCAATCAGGTGCAGTTTATATGTTCTCTTGCTTTTCATGCTTTTCAGGTTGAAATACAGGACCTATTTAAGCCAGCCGGTATGAGGCTGAGAAACAGATTGCATGGAATGTTATGAGGCCAAGAATGATGATAGAAAATCAAATGGGAGCCCAGCTTTGTATGTGTGTGTGTGTGGGGATCAAGGTTTTCAACCTCATGGACCAGTTTACCTTCAGAGAGCTGAAGGCTGCACCGGCTTTTATCTCCGCAAGAGAAACCTTTTTTTTGCAATGCTTACTGCTCGGTTGCATCTTTGCTTGCTTCTTTGTTGGTTTCTTTTGTTTGTTTTGAGGTGAGATGCTTCCACAAGCACCTTGCTTTTTTTCTCACCTGCAATAATTAGTTATTTGCATCTATTCATTCTGTTTAACTTTTATCAACGCATCGTGTATTATCACTGTGTTTTTTTGTCAACTTCAATTATGTGTTTTAACCTTGCTCCGATAAACACGCAGGTGCTCATACAAGGGAACTTAACATTCGAAGGGTTTCATGACAAAAAGCTAAATATCTGTAACCGTTGACATCAATACACTTATCTAGCTAAGGACGGAATTAACTAATAATGCACTGTATTATTACATTTTCATCATAAAAAAAGTGCAACTCCCGCATTTTGTAATAACCACCGCAATATGTAATAATTTATTACAAAATGCGGGGAAATTTATTACATATTGTGTTCAGGCTGTGTATTACAAAATGCGGCAGATTATTACAAAATGCGGGTGTTATTACATAATGAAGTGAAAATGTATTACATTTTGTCGAGTTATTACATAATGCGGTGTTATTACATAATGTGTTGTTACAGCAACAGATGAATCAAGTGGAACACTGAGATGCAATCACCTCTATAATCTGTTATGTTATTAGTAAGGTATTGATACAGTACATTGTCATGTTGATGTGACTTCCATTTGTATAGCTTTCATATATGTGGTTGAAATATGAACAGCATATCTACTGTCAAAGTAATCCTATAGAATGATCTAAACAATAGAAATAGGTCTTTTTTGCTTATGTAGGCCTATGTGAGAATGAATGGAATTTTGTTTTTTTGTTTTAGATGTGAATGTTTTGATTTGTAGATACTGTGGTGTGTAGGAGAGTCTATACAGGCCTAAGCTATTTAAAGGAAATCACCAACAGGTGTAATCAATGACCTGACCTAGCCTCTGAGCGAAACGTTGTCTTTTCAGTTTGCCAAGCTGTATATTTTTTATTTGAAACATGTAAAATTAATCAATCGAGATATCTTTTTGAGAGTGTGGATTTCCCCTTTCTTCTTGGTTCTTGAGTTAAGCCTATTTGAAATCGACGCACCAGAGAAGCCTTATTTTATGTCCATTTTCATATGGACCTTCGTAGTCATTTATTTTTCAACGACATCTGATTCTTTAAACTTTTTTCGGGCTGTCTGACAGTAGTAAATCCATTCATCTTAGGACTGGTTCATTTTATTCACCTGTGTTAAATGGATAATTTCATAGCCAACAGCACTTTGCCTTAGCAGACAGCTGACAGTCTAATAAGAGGTTAACTGAACCTAAAGGCTAATTTACATTTCTTTGAGTGACATTAGGTTTGGTCAATTCCAGTCTAAAATAATGATACATTTGATGATAAACTATATCTACTGCCATAAATTTAGGCTAATTTAGGACCGACAAACTCAACACATTGGCCAAATACAGTAAACAGGGTAAACTAAATGCTCTGTTCAGGTCAGTTCAAATTCCTAAACACAACACAGCGTTCAGATTTACCCAGGTAGTTGGATTTTTTTCTCTGTCTCTGAATTGTTAATGTTTGTAGAGGCCTCTTTTATTTGCTTATCTGACATCCGCATTAAGAAACTGTGATCTGGGAGGATGCAAGTGTCATCTCCACAGCGGGGAAGTCCCTCGGCCTCTTCACACACTCCTCTCATGATCAGTGGCTTGCCTCGCTCTCTCACACACCTCCTGTCTCTCTCGCTCTCACAACCTTTACAGAATATTAAGTGATAGCTGGGTTACTCTACAAAATGAATGCTACGCTAAGAGAGGCAGGGAGCTGAGATGAAACTTCAAACTTTGTAAGTCTTCAGGCAGACATACAGGTACGTTTTGACGTAACTGTGTAGCATGAATGGGACACGAACAAAGGTAATTATGGTATATGATGGTTCATTCACTCATAAGTGCACTGGCTGCCTAATGAGCTGAGCACATGTTAAGGACCCCGATTACCCACAAGTTAGGTCTCATAGCTGTCCTCGCTAATGCCTAACAGAAAACAGCAGGGAATTCAGTACAACCATGGATGGGGGGAAAAAATAACGTAGGGCAATTTCTCAGTTACTTTCTTTTCAATTCTGATATAAATAAGATCCGCTATTTCTAAATTGTACAGTATTTTTTTTTTCTCAAAAGCTGTAAATTAAGACTGAATTTTACAGCAAACATAACTGAAAAACAGTTACCTGAAGTTACCTGAAAAGGATTGTTGAGGTGTGGGTGGAGGTCAGTTCAGTAGCATTATGAGTAAAAGAGAGTAGTCTGATGAGGTATTTTGTTTCCATAAGAACGACCAGGTGCAACACTTTTAATGCAGCGCCAGAACAAAAGTAGTGTTGTGCCTGGTCGTTCTCATGGATTGCCCTCATCTGTAAGTAGCACCTCTCCTCCAAGTTGTTTGAACTCAAACCTTTTTCTTGAAATTTCAGTTACTGTGACACAGTAAACTGTCTTGTCTTTAGCCCTGTAGTCTCTCCTCCAAAACACTCCGATGCTGACCTTACACTAGACGATATTTGGAGCGATTTCACAGTTTTAGACAAATTTCCCAAGAGGTGTGGACCTCCAATATGGCTGCCAGAGTGTGCGTTCTGTCACCTGAAAGCTCTCTATAGGGGCCGAAGTCGACGTCATCCGACTCTGGTTCACTCCTGTCGATAATAATACAACTCTTCTTAGTATATATATCCCAGTCTGAGACATTTGCAAGACGCCTGATATTGGATTATACTATGGTGTATTTTATTCATTTTATTTATCCATTCATTATTACTAATACAGAGGATCAAGTCTGTTATCATTTTATCAACCACTTAACTTGCCCACTATTCCTTCAAAAGTAGCACAAATCATTTTAATGGTGCTGCTAATCATTTTGTGCTATTAATCATTTTCCCTAATCATTGCCACAGCTATTTTCATCTCATAATGAGTGAAACATTTGATTGAAAAAGAGACAGGATGTGCTACACAGTGACCACAGCAGCCTAAATGGGCAAAACACTGTATAACTCAGTGCTATTTCTGTGGATATCTGTCACAATAACACAACAAACAAACAAACAGACACACTTGAGAAACGCTGAAATCGAAGGCTGTGACTGTGTTTCAGCAGCGGCTCAATATAATGTGACAGCAAAACAAAAAATTGCAGAAATATCATGACAAGAATGACATATCAGGGGATTTGAACACAAACACTGTCGTGGTCAAACCAATCAATAAAAACAAAACAAACAAAAAAAAAAACAGCATGGAAAGACAACAATGCACCAAAGTTAACACATTGTCCCTGTGTCACCATGGAGCAAGATCTGGAAAGACTTCTTCATTTTTCTGCTCATTAAAACTGTAATATATGAGAAACAACGATCAGCTGCCATCAGTGAAAACACTAGTTCTATAACTATATTTTTGGATTAATCTCAGAACAGCTTTTTGGACACAGCGACAACGATAAAACATTTTCAACCAATCAAATTAAAGTTTTAAGAAAGAAGGGGGCGATGATGCTTCCTTTGCTAAGGAAATTATCACTGTAGTGTGAATGCTTGAGCAACAATGTATAATAATAATAATAATGTTTATTTGTATAACACCTTTCAAACATATAGTACAAAGTGCTTTCCAGAATAAATAAAGATAAAATACAAAAACACAATGGTAAAAACAGAAACATAAAATGCAAAAACAGGGATAAGATACAGAACACAATGGAAAAGACAGAAATATAAAATGCAAACACAATGGTAAAAACTAGACAGAGCGCTAACATGTCCGGAGCAGCGCTATCAATCATTAGGGAAAGCAATTTTATAATTGTATAGTTTATAGTTATCTTTATAGTTATCGTTCTAGATGCGAATGTGCCTTTTAGGCAGTTATATGGTTATTTATTCGGCCAACAGTTAGGGATGGCAAAGAACACTGCCATCTCCCTCAGACAGACAGACAAAGACAGAGAGAAAAGTAGAGGGACAGAGAGAAAAGTAGAGGGACAGAGAAACGGAGAAAGACGTCAGAGATGGACAACAATTAGAGACGGCAATTGCGCGCGGAAGTGAAGGGCAAGGAACTGTGTCGAGTGGAGCAGAGGACGATCCATCCCCTTTGTCAGTGGATTGAAGGGCTTTTGCCGAAGTAACCTTGGTGTGTGTGTGTGTGTGTGTGTGTGTGTGTGTGTGTGTGTGTGTGTGTGTGTGTGTGTGTGTGTGTGTACTCCTAAAGAAAAACAAAAAAAACCCCTCATCTTCCATCATGCCTCCGCGGGTAAAACCTTCCCCGAGTCCCCTGTCTGACCTGTCAGCAGGCTCATGCCAAGTGGAAATGGAAACGGTTATGACAATATTAGAATGTAAAATAATACAGTTTGCCAGAGGTGCCAGGTAACCCTGTGACCTAAATCAACTGAGGCAGAAATCCATTACATAGATTATCTTTTATCTGTCTGCGTGTGCATTAGGTGCTTGTGTGTGTGTTTGAGAGACAGAGAGAGTGTTTTTGTGTGTGTTTGTTTTTTGTATATGTGTGTGTGTGTGTGTGTGTGTGTGAGAGAGAGACACGAGAAGTTGATCTTGAACGGGTGTCTCCGAGGGAATGTATCCCGTTACTGATTAAAACAATCTGTTATTAAGAGTGGCAGGGAGATGATTTTTATCAAGGCGACACCGGCGAATGCAACGCTTTCAAATAGACTATTATTTCCATGATCTAAGACACCATATATTTAATAGAATAATCCCCTCAAACAGAAATCGGTATCACCAAGGCGGTTCACTCAATAAACACTAAACACTCTCCGGTGTCTCTCCCTGGCGTCGTTGTGGTGTGTAATGCCCCACGGGAAGAGACACAACGCTTTGTTTTTGTCACGGATGTGGTCCGACAGCGGCAAAACCCATTTAGTTCCCGCTAACACACATGCATACAAACCACGGACGCATGTACACATGTATGTAGACCCACTCCCACACGCAGCCGGAGGGCGTCTGGTCCATTAGGGCGCACACACTGACACATACTGTACATGTACAGCAGGATGGGTGGGTGTGAGTGTGTGTTCTTGTCATTCTATCCTTGTGAGAGAACCAGTTTGAAATTCAGACCATTGGAGTGAGGACATTTTTTGCTGGTTCGTTCTCAATATTTCGCGGTTGGCAAGTAAACTTCTGGGCCATGTTCGAAGCTTGCACTTGACTAGAGCTGCAACGATTAATCGATTAGTTGTCAACTATTAAATTAATCGCCAGCTATTTTGATAATCGATTAATCGGTTTGAGTAATTTTTTAAGCAAACAAGTCAAAATTCTCTGATTCCAGCTTCTTAAATGTGAATATTTTCTGGTTTCTTTACTCCTCTATGACAGTAAACTGAATATCTTTGGAATGTGGACAAAACAAGACATTTGAGGACGTCATCTTGGGCTTTGGGAAACACTGATCGACATTTTTGCACTATTTTCTGACATTTTATAGACCAAACAACTAATCGATTAATCGAGAAAATAATCAACAGATTAATCGACAATGAAAATAATCGTTAGTTGCAGCCCTACACTTGAGGTACGGATGATCTCGCTCGGGGTGATTCTGTATTTTCGCAGATCCGCAATCAGCTCAGAGAAATCTTCGGCGTCTCAGCCAATAACAACCTGTAACGCTTTGCAACGGGACATTCAACACGTTACCATTTCCTGTTAAACGTCTTGTTTGCAATGTTTTGGGGCTATTGAACGTGACCCTGGGATCTTTTTCTTTCTTCTGTCTTTGGCGTTCTTTTGTTTTGGGATCGTACTTTGGCCGTTAGATATTATATCAATCATGGAAGATACAAAAACGGATGAAAATGTAGATTGAGAAAGACCCTCAGGACTTTGTAATGTTCAATGCAACTTCAGCTGGAGCGTCCAATAAAACAATCCCTTCACCATAGTAACACGTCTGCTGTCTAATGTCACGTTCATGTTCATGTTTGACATCCGACTTGAAAACACGTTCATGTTCCCTTTGGTGGGAAATATTAACAAACATGGAGGCGATGAGGCACAATATTTATAAATACACAATATTTATAATATGTTTGACAGGTGAAGTAAAAGTGACAGTTGCAAGCTGGTTATTCAATGTCAAATTCTGGTGTAGCTTCCACTCTCTGCTGACTTGGGAGATGTTCAAGTGGCACTTCTTCCTGGAGGGAAAGTCGTATTTCCGATAATCCTGTCAGCACACGAATGCGCATCAAAGCATGCGACTTTCCAAAGGTAATTTCCGTGACTATCAAGCATTCCACTGCAGCCATCTTGTCTATCAGCCAAATGACCTTTCAAGATTATTAATTTTAATAGCAATGCCCATTCAGGTCATGTGGATAAAAGAGTGGAATGTACTACAGTGCATCAGACCCTCCAGCATACAAGCAATGCATCACAGGAGGTGACTGTGACATTAAAACAAAACAAGGCACCATGTCCATGTGCCTTTCTTCTTCATGCTGTATTAAGCACTGCACATGTAACAGTAGTTTATGTTAATTAGCCTCAATGCTAAGAAAAGCTGATGTATGTTCACTCTAATTGATGTTTTTAAGGCTGCAATTACTTAAAATCATGCAGTCTTAATAGTTTTTATTACTTTTATTATTCACTACTACATTGTATTATTATTATTATTATTTCATCAAAACTGTGAGAATAATCAGACTAATTTAAGCAGATTAGCATCACTATGACAACAAGCACAGGTGAATTATATGTTAATTTTATACAATCACCATCCAGCTGATTTGTCTGTCCTTTGCCAACTAGTGGATACAGAAAAACAGTTGGAAAGGCTTTTGGTAATTGTCTTTCAGGTATTTATATTGCTAGGTTTTTGTCATATTCAGAGTGGGAGTTAATTTTCACTAATAGGCCGTATTTTTCCGAGAGAGGACAAGGCAATCTGAATCCAAAATATGCCACAATTCATGCACGGCATCTTCAGTTGACACAAAGCTGCTCATGATTACCACACTTTTATATTTATTACAGCTAGCATCTAAACTGGAATATATCCATAAAAACAGGTTGCTTGGAAGATGGATGTTTCTGTCAATGTTTACTGTGTCCTCTGATGTGCCATCAAATGCGCTTGCAGATGCTACAGCAGACTGCAAAGCAAGCACTGTCAGAGAAACCGCACTGTTGAACTAGTGATACCGCACTAGGGCAATAAGCTTTAGACATGCATGTCAGTTCAGTGACACAACCTTATGTTAGGGGGATATGCATCTTAAATATTTAACACTTAAACAAGCTATCTAAAATTTGTCAAGGTACACTGCTTTTCCCTGCAGTATGCTGATTGATAATGAATAATTAATGTCTCCCTAAGAAACGGTTAAGAAACTTGTCTTGCCGGTTGTACTTGTGAGAAAAATTCTGACATGGAATAAAACAGGAACAGAAATAAGTCGTATACCTCCAGTATGTACTTGTTGGGGGATACAAATGCAACTATTTGACATATTATAAATATTAAAGGTGGTTGAATAGGCTGAAGAGTGTTGTTGTGCACAGTTAAATGAAAGTGTCACAACACCCACTACCTGGTTCTGAGGCTGCACAAGTGCAGCACTTAAATGCTGCCTTAAATATTGTACGGCGGTGTTAAGTGGATGTTCAGTTTCAAATGATAAATTGTCCATGTGGGAGCACTTAAAAAACTGTGTGTCACTGTATTGAAACACCAATCAAGCAGATGTGTGGCTATCGAGTGTTTCATTTCACATTTTCAAGTGTTTTACGACACTATTGTTATTTGAAAACCAAAGACCAGGTCCTCAGATGTGAAAATTTGTCACGGTCAAGATAACATTTTATATGTTTTTGTGAGTGGGAAAAATAAATGAGCCCTAAGCAAACTGAATCAAGGCGATGGTCACACACAATAGCAGATGTAACATTTCTGTGTAATGTGTTTCAGGGTGCATTGTAAGATCCTGAAACCTTTTCTTTGACTCCCAGAACTACACACAGACTCTTAAAAACTGACCAAATCTGACACCCGTTTTGAATAGAAACCCATTTGGAACTACATGTCCAGTGGATATTCTTTGTCAAGGCACTTTTTCAAAAGGCTTGTGTCTAAAATACAAGTAGAACCTAAAAAATCATTAGCGGAACAATGGAAAGAGGATGGTGTGCTCAGTCGTGATGTGAGGCTGTCTCTTTAGCAGTAGATAATGTGCGAGTAATGCAGGTTTATAGTGTCTGTCTATATCACTTTGAGTACCTCCGTGACTCAAAAGGAAATTGGAACAATACTGAAAAAAAACAAGCATTGATCTTCCAATAAATATCATCCCTGAGTCATGCTGGAGAGCAATAGATATTAATTGCTTGTCTGCCAGACATAAAAATAGAGAAGAAACCAATAGAGCATGGAGGGACTTTGAGGGATTTCGAATATATATATATATGTGGTGTGTATCTGGCATATAAATAAAATGGTTCTGAGCAGATTTCTCCCATCCAGGTAGGTCAGAGATTGAGACTGACCAGAGAGTTGTTTTTGTCCCGGTGGGTTGGGAAAAACTCCCAGTAACAGACCATCACACAGCTGCAGACGCCTGAGGCAAACCTTTCCTCCTCACCCCCGGACCTCCTCACTTCAAAACTAGGGCAAAACTTTTTACACAGCCACAGATCCATCAGATATGACAGAGTGAGGACAACATTGCGCTTCCTTATCTTCTCCCTTTACACACACACACACACACACACAAAGGAACTTGGTAAAAGTTTGTAATAAACTTGTACAGTAACAGTCCATTTATTGCAATATAACGCAACCTGAATTAGTAACAGCAGCATTGGCGATATTTTCTTATCCATTATTTTAAAGTGACAGCGACCAAAATTAAAGTAGTAGTGATAATCGTGACATTTTTCATAGAAATAAATGCACTTTTTTGCTTTACTATTGCTGTAAATAATTATTCATCCTATAACCAGTTCATGAAAGCTTTTATATTTTACAGAAAGTAAAGGCAGCAGTAACAACCATTTGTTTGGAATAAACAGAAGAAGAAGAAGAAGAACTGGTTGGTTAGCATGAGCAGCGATAGCCACCATGACTGAACAGACAAAGAAGAGAGAAACTCAAAGTGCATCGACAGAAAATTCAAGCTCCGCCCACACTGTTTGATTGACAGGTGATCTCTGGGAAGTGCAGTGCAGAAACACCACAGCAATGAGAGTTTAGCATCAAAGATAGACAAAATATAAAAAAAAAACACAGATCTCACAGAAGTTAATAAAATTAAATCAGCATTAAAACTACAGTGACATTTGTTCACTCCACACATTACTGTACTTTTGTATTGGTGTGTGTATTTTCCAATTTACAGAATACAGGGAAAAAAGAAATTAATAAAATCTTTCCCTCCAGGCATTTTCAGTCTTTGCCTCTCCACTTGATGTGCCTCATGTTTCCCCCGTTGTTCAGCTCTGTTTAATTCATTCAGTAATTACAGTAAATGGACATAAAACATGGCTCTCATACAGGTTGTTAGGATGAGTTCCTTTTATGGGAAATTCATGGACAATTCATAAATTGCTTTTTACCATCAGTGATAATGGCTAATTTGACCAAAGTCATCAAACAGACAGAATCACATGGAATGGGTTAGGAACGAGAAATCTGGAGCAACGCTGCAAAAAATATTCATCTCAACAAGTCCTTTCATCTAGTCTTAAAATTGTACTTGACTTAAAACAAGTGAATAAAATTAGGTGAGATACAGTATTTCACCACACTTGTTTATGCATACTAATATTTATACATGTATATATACGTATACATCTTCATACAAATATGTTTATGTTCATAATGATTATTATACTTGTTATACTTATTATGTTGTGTTTATTGGCAGCATATGTTTACATAACCTTATACAACTGTTATGTAAAAGTTCAGATAAACATTGTATGAGTTCTGAAATTCAGTCTCCCACTAATTATGAATGGAGTAGGTTGTCTTGGTTTCTAGCTAGTTGTTCGAGTGACCTCTAATGTGTGCAACAATAAAATGTCACCAACATTAATTAGTTGTAATATGGCAAATCAATGCAGTCTACTATTGCACATATTCCACCTATCAGTCTGGATATAGTGTCAG